>NW_026606102.1:4440000-4547500 GCF_029834395.1 Sorex fumeus
GAAGCCTTGTTATGGTCGAGAGGCTAGTGTGGGGTAAGTGTGTGTCCCGGGAGGCAGAGAGTACAAAAACTGCTACAGTCACTTTGCAAGATCCCAGCACTGTCTAGGTCAGACACATCTGAATGAAGGGCGCAGTTGCACATCAAATGACAGATGGGAGCTGAGGTATGACATCAGTGTGGAAGCACTTGCCTTGTATGTGCCAAGCCCCAAGTCCATCCTTGGCACCACATGAATGCCTAGAACACCGCTGGAAGTGGTCCCTCCCATATTACTCGTTACTTATGATTTATTTTAGGGATCAATAAATTTATCATTTACAATTAATTTTAGTAAGTAATTAATTTTAGTAATTTTTTATTATAAACACATAGAGCATCAATACTAGCACAAACACTCTTTGTTTTGGTTTGGGGGTCACACACAATGCATGGGGTTTGCTTCCTGTGGTGTGGAGGAGATCATGCATGGCCGGAATCAAACCCATGCAAGACACATGCTCTACAACGAACCATAAGCTCAGTCCACACACACCATTTTTCTTTAATGCCGTGTCAGGAACTAAAAGCTCTTGTTCATTTTACCCAATTCTCATCACCTTCTTGTGAGCAGGGGAGACGCTATTACTCTCTCCTTTTACCAGAGAAGGGAACTAAAGGCCTTTGGGGTTAAAGTAATGGGTTCAAGGTTATACAAGAAATGGGAAACCAGGCATAAAACCTTGGCAATATGCCCCAGGGATTCTGAGTGTTCAGCGGGTTTTTCACCCCCACCCCCAACAAGTCCAGAAATCATGATATCAGTCTTTGAGTATCAGGCCTCCTTTGCCAGCATGATACTAAAGACCCTATTTGGGGGCTGGGTGAGGAGGGGATCAGCTCAAAGAGTTGAGCATATGTTTTGCATATAGGAGATCTGGGTTTCATCCCTGGCACCATAATGTCCCCTGAAAACCATTTGGAGTGACTCAAAGTACTAAGTTTGGAATAGCAGTCCTTGAGTACCACTAGATATGTTCCCAAATCTAAAATAATAAGAACAACAAATAATAATAATAAATAAAAGTCTTATTTTTTGAGTGCTAGGGTCCATGCAGGCTCAAATGGGCATTTAGACCCTCTGTACTAGTGAGTGATCTTTTCCTTTTCAGTTGTCTGTGCCCCTGAATTGGCCAAACTCCCAACTTTCTTCCCCACTGCTAGCTATTGCTTCACCCCTGGCCCCACTTCAACTCTTCCTCTTCATCTGATTTCTTGTTCAAGTTCAAATGGAGATGTCTCTCCTCTCCACCCCAAAATGCAAACTTCTTGAGAGTTATGATATTGATCTTTTATTTTTAAATTCTTTTTAAAGAATTATAATTTACAAAGTTATTGTTGTTGGGTTCAGCACTAATACCATCCTCAATGTTAACTTGCCTCCTCCAGTGTTTCCATATTCCCTTCCCATCCCCAACCCTTGTCCCACCCCTTGTCTGTCAACTTGACAGGCACCTTACAAAGTTCTGGTGGTTGCCGTTCAGATCTCCTGTTTTCAGTGTTGTAGAGTTTGTGTTTTGGATACAAGGCTCTACTCCTCACCCACATGACCTGTATAACTGAAGCCCCGAGCCCGATTTACCTTCGATTTCTTTTGGTTTATCCCTAATAATTTATTGGGTAAGCTACTCTGTTTTACGGAGGGTAGGACATTTGTCTTGCACGCAGCTGATCCAGTTTTGATCTCTGGCATCTCATATGCTTCCCTGAGCACCTCCAGGAGTGATTCCTGAGTTCAGAGCTGGGAGTTATCCCTAAGCATTGCCTAGTATGGCCCAAAATCCCATTGAAAAAAGAAAAGGGAAGAAGAGAAGAGAAAAAGAAATAGTTTATTGAATGTCAGGTCCTGGACTGCTGCTGGTCATTGTCACTACTCCACAAAACTCACTAAGGGAGAACCGTGAGCCCCATTTTACAGATGGGTGCAATGAATTCATCTTTGCTGGTGTGTGGTGCAGTGTGAGTCAACAGTCCATGGGCCCAACTCTAAAGTCCATTCTGGTTCTCTTATGGTTGACCTCAAGTCTATGTCCTGTTATTCGTCGATTGCCTCGAGCAGGCCCCAGTAACGTCTCTTTCATCCTAGCCCTGAGATTATATTCAAGGCTATTTAGGAGAATGAGACCCATCATTGTTACTGGTATTTGGCATATTTGGTATGCCACGGGGAGTTTGCCAGACTCTGCCCTGTGGGCAGGCTACATTCGATAGCCTGCAAGTTTGTCCAAAGTAGGAATAAGACAATAAGATGTCATAAAAAAAAAGTTCTGTTAAGATGTCGCTCGGCCGCGAATGCGGCCGCGCGGTTCCGGGATCTGGATTTTATAGTCTCTGAGTCTTGGAGTGATAGCACAGTCTTGGGCTGGAGTGATAGCACAGCGGGTAGGGCGTCTGCCTTGCACGCGGCCAACATGGCCGACCCGAGTTCGATTCCTCCGCCCCTCTCGGAGAGCCCGGCAAGCTACCGAGAGTATTCGATATGCCAGACACAGTAACAACAAAGTCTCCAATGGAGACGTTACTGGGCCCGCTCGAGCAAGTCTATGTCCATCCTCTATAAAAAGTACCTCCCACTAACACCTCCCCGCCAAATAGTGAAAGCCAAAACATGGGGTGGGGGGAGGAGGGAGGAGCCTTGCCGCTTTCCAGCAGGGGTCAGTCAGGGTGAATTTGGGTAGTTTCTGTCTCATGAGCCCCAAGGACAAAAATCCCACGATAGCAAGCAGTCTGAGCTAAACTCGGGTAGCAAAAGTAGCAAGAACAGAGTGATCACCCCGAAGTCTGTATAGGAAATGTATTTTCCCTTCGTAAAAAGAAATAATCACGGTGGGAGTTATGTTTCTACATAAAGGCAGCCTGTGTTTCATAGCTATTCTAATTTATGGGCCATACATTCCTGGGATGGTCTTGAACTGCATAGCCAAGTAAATAATCACGGAGAGCCACAGGTAAATCACGGCACTGATTCCAGTTCATCCAGGACTCTGAAGGGGCTGCAGTAGGATTTCCTCCTCTGGCCGGGTTCCTCATCTCAGCTGAACCACACTCTCCTGGTTGGCTTGGACAATCTCAACTCTACCCTACTCACATCCCCAAGAGGTGGCAGCAAGGTGAAGTAGGAGAGGTAGGGAAAGCATTTTTCAGAGATTTCCTGGACAGCCCAGAGTCTATTAAGGATAACATTTCAGCTACCAAATACAAAAGCAACAAATTTGCTATTGAGATAAAGAAAGAAAAGACAGGGTTTGAGGTCCTGGCGGGAAAGTCAATTATAAAATTTAGGAATCTTGGGACTGGAGCCATAGCACAGCGGGTAGGGCATTTGTCTTGCACGCGGTCAACCCGGGTTCGATTCCCAGCATCATATATGGTCCCCCAAGCACCGCCAGGAGTAATTCCTGAGTGTAAAGCCAGGAGTAACCCCTGAGCATCGCTGGGTGACACAAAATAATTATAATAGCAATAATAATAAAAATTTAGAAATATTGAAATTCCTTTAGAGAAATCAGAAGCCAAGAGACCATGACAAAAATTTGGCCTGAATGCTTGGCCATTAAGGGAAGTATTAAAAGAAGAGAAGGAAGCATTTTTGCCTGGTAGAATATGAGGTAGGGGTGAGGCTTCTAGACTCAGGAGAAGAGCAGATCTTCAGGATGACATTGCTGGAGAGAGTGAATTAGGCCAATGTGGATGTATGGTCTTGAGAACAACTCCAAGCATTTAGGAGAGAAAATTTGATTGACTTCTTAGCTCCACAAAGTGCCAAACGCACCAGGAGCCAGCAGAATGAAGCCCCATGGAGGAAACGGAGTTCCTGAGTGCGGCTTCTAAGGTTGGGAGGGCAGCCTTGAAAGGTGGGCACTAGGAGCTCCTACAAGAAGGATGGATGCCCCCAAATTGGTCAGGAGCCACAAAACCCTGAAGAATAAGAAAGGGATGAATGAGTGCTGACTGCTTCTGTCCCCAGAAGTGAAGGCCCTACAGCCAACGGCACAATCTTCAATGGCGGAAGAGGAAACTAAGGGCTGGGCACGACCCCAGGGCCAACACAGCTGATCCTTGTAGCAGCAGGAGAAACTCTCCCCCTGCAGGGGACTGACCTGTGAAGGGGAGGGTAGTGGGGTTTCCATGGGACACGGGGGAAGCAGAGGCCTGTGAGCCACTAAAAGGCAGAAAATTTGGAGCAGAAACTCCCAATCTGGGGAAGTGACTTTAAATGACCTCTTAGGCTTCTTCTAGCAACAACTGATTTGAGGTATTTCTTCTTAGTCACCCCAATCCAGTCCCACTTCTTGTCTCCTCTCTTTCCGGGGGCTGTGGTGATGATTGGGCCATACCTGGTGGTGCTCAGGGCTGACTCCTGGCTCTGTGCTCAGGAATCACTCAGGAAAAGCATCCATGCATAGTGTTGGGGATCAAACTGGGGTCAACTGCATGCAAGGTAAGCAGCTTCACCCCTGTGCTATACTTCTGGCCCCTCTTCTCTTTTAATTCATCTTGTCACAATCAAAATCAGAGTCTCTTTTTACCAGGTGGTCTCCAAGAAGGTCAGGAACATCCTCAAATTGCCACAAATGTCCTGTGTACATCTCAGGGGGTGTGGATAGGACTTATATGTAGATTTTTAAAAATTTCCTCTTTAATTTGATTTAAAATATTCTTTGTCAATTTGAGATTTCCTTTTGTTTTCCTGTTGCTGTTTCTGTGATCAGCAGGGGTTACAGCCACTTGGTTTGGATACTCGTACTCCTTAGTTTTCACACACATTTGGGTTGTGGTGCAGAAGGCACACACTTGGTAGTGATATTTGCACATGGAGTTGTGGTGCTCGGCTGCTGAAGTTTGCTTATTAGTTGCTGGGTTCACACACACACAAACACACACACACATATACACACTGGCTACAGTACTCACCAGAGAACACATGCTTTTTTATTTTTTATTTTTTGGGCTTTTTGGGTCACACTTGGTGATGGATAGGGGTTATTCCTGGCTCTGTACTCAGGAATTACTCCTGGAGGTCCTCGGGGGACCATATGGGATGCTGGTAATTGAACCCGGGTCAAGCACATGCAGAGCAAAACCCTACCCATTGTGCTATCACTTCAGCCCCAAACACACACTTTATGATGGTGCTGAGGATCTCAAACGGCAGAGCTCCTGACTCCCACTGTGGGCAGTGCCCAGAATCCACCCTCTCAAGCTGAGCATCCCCAATATGAGAGAGGGGACTTGACCAAGGGTACCGGGCCAGGAAGCGGGTGAAAGCTCTGATTTAAAGAGAAGTGATTTAAGGCCGTTTATAATAACAGTGAAACAGAGACGTAGAGACAGAAGTAGGAAATAGAACTAGGACAAAGGAGAAATCAATATATTTTTTTAAAAAAACACAGCAGGTTCTACATTGCTACTATGATTAAACTTCAGGTTTGATTTTGAGCTTCCTGGCAGCCAGAGAAACCTGCTATCATTTGGACTACGAGAAGAAGCAGAAGTTCCTCAAGAGAAATGAAACTCAGTCTAACACTGATTTCTATCGGAAAATCTCCACCAAAGAAAAGCATCCCCAAAGTAAATAGAAGAAGAGTTGTAATATTGCTCTTTATTCAAAATTACTTTGTGGCAGTCACCAGGCTACGTTTTATATATAAAATACCTATTACATGAAATTCCATAAGCGTAGGTAGGATTTAACAAGAATTTTCTGGATCGTCACCATGAAGCTCTAATGACGTGGTGAGAAGTGAGACCAGAGTGGAGAGGGGCACTTGTCCATTTTCTTGCAGGCATCCTGTGGGGATGGTAGAGAAGACTTCAAAGCCTGTGAAACTATGGAACCTCCCCCTTAGCCACAGTGGCTAACACATATCTCCCAGCGTGGGAATAGAACTTCAGGGGAAAGAAAAATGGCGGCCGTGTGCCCTCAAATCCCATGCATTTAACCAACATGGGATTAAAAAATACACAAACAAGAACTTTTTTGGTATAATAGTTATCAGTTTTGAGAACCTGCCAGGTCTTATTTTAGGTATATTAACTACTGTTATTTCATTTTTTCCAGCCAAAGTAAAGTACCCCCAAGAGGTATAAATGATTCCAAGCTTATCTTGAAGATCAATTCTAACAGGGCCCTGTCCATTATTTTAGCCCCTAGCTTTCATGTCCTGCCCAATGGGGTCTTTTCTGTTCCAATGTTCTCTCTCACGACCGCCCCATGGAGACAAGTCCTGCCCCATGAGAAAGCACAACAGATGCTGCCATTTTCTCCCTGAGGGAACTTGAGTGAAGTCAGAGTTTTATTTCCTCACCTGTAAAGTAGGAAGGGTAAGGAAGACTTCTCTGGGTTGTGGAGAAACTAGAAGAAGAAAGAACAAGAATGTCCATCTGGGGAAATAAAGTAACAAAATAGGAGACTAACACCCAAGAATAGCCGAGATAAGTACCAGGAGGTTTACTCCATGGCTTGGAGGCCAGCCACACATGCTAGGGGAAAAGGCAGCAGCTCAGATAGAGAAGGGAGCACCAAATAAAGGATGTTGGGAGGATCCTCCCAGGATGGGAGAAGCATTCTGAAAGTGGACTATAGACTGAACATGATTGCCACTCAATGCCTCTTTTGCAAACCACAGCACCCAAAAGGAGAGAGAGAACAAAGGGGAATGCCCTGTCACAGAGGCAGGATGGGATGGGGAGCATGTGGGGTGGGAGGGATACTGGGATCAGTGGTGGTAGAGAATGGGCACTGGTGGAGGGATGGGTACTCGATCATTGTATAACTGAAACCCAAGCACAAAATTTGTAAGTCTACAACTGTGCCTCATTGTGTTTCACTAATAAAAATTAAAAAAATAATAACAAGAATGTCTCATCCCTCTACTCTCAGAGTCAGGTGAGGGAGGGAGGGTGTGCAGATGAGGTGAGGGAAGAAGTTCTCTAGTCCTTTTCCATTAGCCTGTTGGCCACATGGAGCTCTGAGGTGTCAGCTCCCATGTTAGGCCTCAGAGGTCAAAACAGAATGAGCTGTCTCCATGCCTAGCAACACAGTCTATCTTCATGCACAGCAATGTAGTCTGGAGTGGAGTTGGGACCTCCTGCAGCAAAACGCGTCATGCAGTGCAGTGAGGAGTGGGTCTTGCTGAAGATCAGAAACAGAATGTTCGGCAGAAGTCATTCTGGAGAGATTCTGAGAGAGGGACACTATAGGAAATGCTGGAACACTCATCTCTGAGCACACTCTCGGTAAAGGAGAAGGTGGAGAACAGTCTGGGTGATGTAACTTGTTTGAGGTGGTGGATTTCGGTTAGTTTAGAACAACTTGAGGTGGAGATAGTGGTGAGAACAAACAAACAACAAACAAACGAATAAATAAAGTCCATTTGGCAATGACACAGACTTTGCTTGAGGTGTGAGAAAAGAACAGGAGATCTAGTTTAGGAAGCCAAGAAATGATGGGATGGTTCTAACCACAAAAGTGGAGCTACCTTCATGGTAGAATTGCAAGAAGTAAGCAAAACCAGGGCCTTATCTTTGAGGCATGAGGAGGAGAGGGGAGAGTTAGAGAGGAAGTGTGGGGCGGGGAGCAATAGAAAGATTCAGGAAATCAGCACCAGGAGGATTACTCCATAGCTTAAAGGCCAGTCGGGCATTCTAGGGGAAAGGGCAGCTCAGATAGAGAAGGGAGCACCAAATAAAGGGTGTTTGGAGGATCTTCCCAGGAGGGGAGATGCATGTTGAAAGTAGACTATGGACTGAACATGTTTGCCACTCAATGCCTCTTTTGCAGACCACAACACCCAAAAGGAGAGAGAGAACAAAAGGGAATGTCCTGCCACAGAGGCAGGGTGGGTTGGGGGGGTGGGGGTGGGAGGGATATTATCCATGGTGGTGGAAAATGGGCACTGGTGGAGGGATGGGTATCTGATCATTATATAATCGAAACCCAAGCACAAAAAATTGTAAATCTACAACTGTACCTCATGGTGTTTCACTAATAAAAATTAAAAAAAAAAAGATTCAGAACCATCCACTACCTCAGAAATCACTGATATGAGGGTTGGGAACAACAGTAATACCTAAAAGCATTTAAAAATGAGTAGGAGAAAAGGTGATGATGACCTCAGTGATATAGGTTAGTGGTGGCTTCCTGCCAGAACCAAGAAAAGGAAGGAAAAATAGTAATAACTAAATTAAAAAAAAATTTTTTAAGAAAAAGGTAAACCTTTTCCAGCAACAAAACAGAGCGAGCGATTAACAAAGGGAAGAACAAGGTTGTGGAGGGTGATGGAAGCTGCCGGGAAAGATAAAAATGGCGGCAGTCAGTGTACATTGCTCACCTGAGAAATTTTGCATGAACACAAGGAAAGACACACTTGTGGCTAAATAGGCCATCAGGCTCAAATGAATGGTTCTATTCAATGGAGAGAAATCTTTTCTGAGAGCAAAGGAAAACTTCAAAAAATGTTTAGTTATGGGAATATTCGAGAACCCCATTTTCAACCAGGGGTTATATGGTCCCTTATGAGACTCCAGGATACTCCATGAAGGTCACAGGTGAAAATCACATCAACGAGCAACCACAACAGAAGGCTGAGGCAGGGGCAAGACAACTGGTAGGACAGGGGGTCACAGGAAGTAAACAAAGTTGGAAAGGGGGCCACCATTGGGAAAAAGTTGAGAACCATTCTTCCAGAACTTACATGAGGTAGACCCAATCCCCTCCTGTCAGATTGCATCAGGGAGCTTCTGGCTGGAGAGGCATGAGAGATATTTTTATTCCTAGACAATAAGCTAAACACTAATGAGTCAAATCACCAAGTTCTTTATCTGTTGCAGAAGGGGGAGAACAAAAGACTGGGGGGGGGGGTGGGGGACGGGCTGGAGCAATAGCACAGCAGGTAGGGCATTTGCTTTGCACGCGGCCAACCCAAGTTTGATTCCCAGCATCCCATATGGAACCCCGAGCACCGCCAGGAGTGATTCCTGAGTGCAAAGCCAGGAGTAACCCCTGAGCATTGCCGTGTGTCACCCAAAAAGCAAAAAAAGAAGAAAAAAAGTAAATTTAATAAATTTTAAAAAAAAAAAGGACTCAGGGGAAGATGGCAGTCTCTGTTTGGGGTTGGGCCCTGCCTGAGGTACAAATGCAAATCTGGATCATAGCATGGGTGTCTACACTGAGGTGGAGTTGGGTCCAAGTCAGCTGAATGCGCTGAGTAGAGAAGGAGGTTCCGAGGGTCTGTGAGATTTAGAAGTGAGGCAAAAGATAAGTGTGCTCAAGAGTGTTTGGAGGATCCTCCCAGGATGGGAGATGCATGTTGAAAGTAGACTATGGACCTAACATGATTGCCACTCAATGCCTCTTTTGCAAGCCACAGGACCCAAAAGGAGAGAGAGAACAAAAGGGAATGCCCTGCCACAGAGGAAGGGTGGGATGGGGGGGATGGGAGTGAGAGGGATACTGGGATCCATGGTGGTGGAAAATGGGCACTGGTGGAGGGATGGGTATTTGATCATTGTATAACCGAAACCCAAGCACAAAAATTGGTAAGTCTACAACTGTACCTCATGGTGTTTCACTAATAAAAATTAATTAAAAAAAGATAAGTGTGCTCAATTCCCCAACTGTGCTCATTGCTCACATCACCCAAACTTTAACAACATGTTAGTGATGTCTTGTAGAATGTCTTAATGGCTCCTGCCAAAATAGACCAATCTTCACACTGTTTTCTATATGAACACTTTTTTTGTAAGCATGTTCAAAAGTTCTTCAGAGTAGACAGTACAAAATATATTTTTTCGGTTGTGTTTTGGGACAGGGATTGGGGTTTGGGATGGAAACATCCCAAATTTGGTGGTGGGAGGGTGTAATGGTGGTGGGATTGGTGTTTAAATATTTAATGTAATCAAACATTGTGAACTAACTTAAAAATGTATTTAAAAAAAATTTTTTTTTAAATTGGCCACAAACTTGGAACCTTAAAAAAAGAAAAACTTGGTCTCTTGCAGTGCAGGAGGCTAGAAGTCCAATGAGAGATTGTCAGAGTCTTGTACGTTCCAGAAGATCCGGGGCAGGGCTGGGACCCTTCCCTAGCCCTTCTTGTCTTCCAGGGACTCTGAGCGTTCATTGGCTTGTGGCTGCACCCCTCTGATATCTGGTACTGATTTTGCATGGCCTTCTCTATGTGTCCCAAACCCCCATCCCCATTTATTTTAGGAGCATACTTGTATATATTTAGGACCCACCCAGCTCATCCAGGGTCATCTCATCTCAACATTCTTAAGCTAATACATCTGAAAAGAAGCTATGCCCAAACAAGCAGCTTGTATTCACAGTTTCTGGGTATACATACCTACCTGGGTTGGTATACACCCCACCATACACCCCACTCCAACAGGTGAGGCATTTATGATTGGAAAAGGAAGCCCACATGAAGGTACGTGAGATGCCCCCGTGTTCCTACATAAAGCACATGCAATGGTGTGGGGTGCATGGGAGGTGAAATTCAAAAAGGTCAGTTGGGGACAGGGACATATACACACATACCCATTTTTTTCTCCCTCATAAAGTAATATTCACAGAACTAGAGAGACAATACAGTGAGAAGAGCACTTGCCATGCAGTCGGCAGACCTAGGTTTGATCCCAGCACCTAGTATGAACTCCTGAACCTTCAGGAGTGATTCCTGAGCACAGAACACAGAGGAATAAGCCTTGATCACAGCCTGGCATGGCCAAAAATCAATAAATAAATAGATAAAATAATATTCACACCAATATAGACCAGATCAACAAGGCCTCAAAACATTTTTATGAAAAATTTATGAAAAATCCATCTGCAGAAATGTCCTGGTTCCCACATGCCCGAGCTATGCTTGTAGAGACTCATGGTCACCGGGGGTCCATCTGGAGAAGGTGGGATGCAGCACCTAAGGGGGCCGGCCCGGCTCCCAGGCAACCTCTGATTCCGGAAGTCATGCCCACAACCCGCCCCCCAGCGCCATCTTTACAGCACACAGCAGCAAAGAAGAACACTGCTGGAGGACACCACAGCTCCCGGAGAATGCTCCAGGTCCCAAACAGAGCTGATCTCACCGGGAAGTCCCAGATGGGGTAGGTGCTGCATCCCGCCTTCTTCAGATGGAACCCCGGTGACCATGAGTCTCTACAAGCATAGCTCGGGCATGCAGGAACCAGGACATTTCTTAAAAACCACACGGCCACTTATGCAGCCACGCAACATCTCCTTATATATACAAAGTGATCAATGGAAAGTAAATCATTCAACGTTTCTCCCTGAAAATCAGGCTTAACTCTTTTGCAAACCACAACACTCAAAAGGAGAGAGAGAACAGAGGGGAATACCCTGCCACAGAGGAAGGTTGGGATGGGAGGTATGGGGGGTGGGAGGGATGCTGGGATCCGTGGTGGTGGGAAATGGGCACTGGTGGAGGGATGGGTATTCAAAATAAATAAATAAATAAATAAATAAATAAAACTTAAATAATAATAATAATAATAATCCATCTGCAGGGCCAGAGAGAGTACCCTGGTAAGACACTTGCCTTGTATTTGGCTGATCTGGGTTAAATCCCCAGAACTGCAGGTGGTCCCTAAGTATCACCAGAAGTAATTCCTGAGCATAGAGTCAGGAGCAAGCCCTGAGCACCACTGAATGTAACTCAAAAAAAGCAACAACAAAATAGAAATGAATTAAATCAAAAGACCTACAGAAATCTAATACAAAAATTATATTTATATCTATTTTAGTGAAATTTTAAAGTAAAGTAAGTAAAGGCCCTCCCGTTGATCGTCGATTTGCTCGAGCGGGCCCAGTAACGTCTCCATTGGAGACTTTGTTGTTACTGTGTCTGGCATATCGAATACTCTCGGTAGCTTGCCGGGCTCTCCGAGAGGGGCGGAGGAATCGAACTCGGGTCGGCCATGTTGGCCGCTTGTAAGGCGAACGCCCTACCCGCTGTGCTATTGCTCCAGCTCACTATTCATAGAAAGAAACATGGTTTTGTCTTTGGGTTATTTTGGTTTTGCTTTGGTTTTGGCTTTTGGGCCACACTGGCTGTGCTCAGGGCTTTCTCCTGGCTCTGCACTCTGGGACACTCCTGGAAGTGCTCAGGGGACCATTTGCAACATCAGGGGTCAAATCTGAGGCAAAAATTGTGCAAAGAAAACACCCCATTCATTATACTATCTCTCTAGCACATGATGTTATGTTTTATCTAATATCCATTTAAACAAAAATTGTTTTTAAAATAAACTATAAAATAGAATAAACTGGTATGAAGAGAAAGCCAATCTGTATCCATTCTCTTTAAGTATACATATATCACTTGAACACTTGACAACCCACTACTCATTGATTTGCTCGAGCAGGTGCCAGTAACATCTCCATTCGTCCCTGTCGCATGCTAGTGTAGCCCAATGACGTCTGCTCTCTCCAGGACCACAAAGAGATTCAAACCAATCATTCAGGGTCTTGACGAAGAAGTCTGACCATCTTGTAGGTGGGCGGCCACGCGGTCTTTTGACATACTGTGGAATCCAGTCAGTAATGGCTCTAGTGCAGCTGTCATCTCCAAATCGCATTATGTGTCCAGCCCATCTGATTTTCGACGACTTGGCAAATGAGACAGCATCCCTGATTCTTGATCATCGACGGAGGTCAGATCTCCAGATTCTTTCTCTCACTTTAGTGAAGCATGATGCTTCAAGTATAGCTCTTTTGGTTCTTCTTGGGGAGACCCAAATACCGTTCTCATCCTTTTTTTGTAGGGCCCAGGTCTATGAGGTGTATGTTAATGCAGGAAGAACAGTGGAATCGAACAGATGTGCCCGGAGCTAGAGGTTCTTCATCCTCTTATCTATTTCTTCAATGCTTTTGAATGTGTTTCAAGCTGCTCTTTTCCTTCTGCACAACTCAGGTGCCAGGTCATTCATCATGTTGACTTCTCGACCTAGGTACACATAACTGTTGCATTTGGATTGAGAGCAAATGGAACGTCAGGAACGAGACCATTTCTCATAAACATTGTCTTCATGAGATTCAGCTGGAGTCCGACCTTTCCACATTCATGGTCGAAGTTGATCAGCAATTTGTGCCACTTGGCTAATGTTTGGTGTTATTAGAATGATGCCATCAGCAACGCAGAGGTGGTGTAGTTGCCGACCGTCTATGTTCACTCCCATTCCTTCCCATTCCAGTTGTTGTTGATGTTCTTGAGGGTGGCACTGAATAGTTTTGGTGAAATGGTATCACCCTGCCGAACCCCTCTCTTTGCATGGATGATCACTTCCTTGTAGAATGGTGAGATCCTGGTAGTGAATCCATAACACAGCTCATGGAGGATCCTGATGTAGTGAGTTTGAATGCCCTGTTTGGCTAGGGCTTCGATGACCACTTCAGTCTCAACAGAATCAAAGGCCTTCTTTAAATCAATGAACGTTAAAGTGGCTTCTTGAACTCCCGAGAAACCTCAATGAGCTTGGTTATCGTGTGGATGTGGTCGATGGTGCTGAATCCTTTTCGGAACCTGAATTCTTTTCGGAACCTGACTTGCTCACATGGTTGTCCTTCATCTAGTGTTCTGCTAATCCTATTCAGGATGTCTCGAGTGAACAGCTTGTAGATGACAGACAACAGGCAGATCAGGCGATAGTTGCCAAAGTCGTGGATGTCTCCCTTCTTGTACAGTCCTGTTGGTTTTCAGTTGGGATGAAACCTTGGACAGGCAGCATGTGAAAAGTCGAGCCAGCGTATTGATTAGAACTGATGGCAGGTTCTTCAGGAGTTCAGGTCTGACCTTGTCTGGGCAGGGTGTTGTTCACTTCTTTACCAACGAAATGGCATGTGGGATTTTGGAAAGGAGAATGTTGGGAATGACATATGTATCCTGCGGAATTTGGTATGTGGGCAGGTGGACATGGCTATCGAAGAGATTTGAGTAGAAACCATGGATAATCTTCTCCATTGCCCTTCTGGAAGATGTGATAGATCCATCAGAACTTCGGAGCAGTCATCTTGATCTTATAGTTAGCGAAGGACAGGCAGGCATTGCGAATGCTTTTCCCGGCTTGGGCCACATCTACCAGCACTTCTGCTTTTCTCTCTTTGAGTTCGTCCTTTATCACTTCTTTGTACTGCATTGCGAGCTCGAACGTTTTCTTGCAGTTTCTGAGGCTTGCGCCAAGTCATTTTGGCGAATGAGCTCAAGAGTTTTCAAAGACAGGTGTCTTTTTGTGGCTATCTCTCTCTCGTCGTTCCTCACACAATCAAGGAGGTGCTAAACCAGTCGATCGTATTCTTCGTCAATATTGTCAATGACAGCATCTTCCAATGTTGCTGCAATAGTGCCAAAGAGCTCCCAGTTGGTGGTTGTTCTGGGAGTTCTCTTCTTAAACTTTGCAGCCCTTTTTCCCCACTCTGTGAAGTAGAATTTTGCACAAAGGAGATGGTGGTCTGATCCATTTGAAATTTTAGGACAACAGCAACATCAGTCAGGCAAGAACATCGATTGAATATGATGTGGTCAATTTTGTTGTGGAACCGTCCACCAGGAGACTCCAATGTCCAATGTTTAGATTCGGCCTTCTGGAATTGTGAGTTACCATGGATGGTCTTGGTCAACATGATGAACTTAGAGAGTCTCTCACCCTATTCATATCATTCTAGGCCATGGGTCCTGATGTGGAGTTCTTCGGCTGATCTTCTCAGTCCTATCTTGGCATTAAAATCACCGACAATGATCTCGTAGAGGGTGTGGTCTTCTTTATAGAACTTCTCCAGCTCCATGTAGAACTTCTCAATTTCTTCTTTATCATAATTGGATGTTGGTGCGTAGGCAACGAAGATATACATATATGTATATCTTCGTTTACATAATTACATATATGTGCATATATATATGTATGTATGTTCTCTTGCCCCCAGCCTCACACCTCTCTCTCTCTCTCTCTTTAAAAAGTAATATTCACAGAACTGAAGAGATAGTACAGCGGGTTGTACTTGGCTGATCCTGATTCAATCCCTGGTACTGCCAGTAGTGATCCCTGAGCACAGAGCCAAGAGTAAGCCCTAAGCACTGTCAGGTGTGACCCAACTACCCTTCCCCCCAAAAAAGAGGCTCCTCTGACACTTTTCTGTTTCTGTATTTTCTCTCTTTTCATTCAAAGAAGCACCTCTCCTCTCTGTACCCCAGACCATGTCCAGGAGGACAGAACCATACCTTTTGTGCTCATTTTTGTATTTCCAGAATTCAGTGAAGCACTCTATCAGGAGAGGTTGGTCAAAATGAATGACTGGCTGAATGGCTGCCTACAGAAATGAATGCACAAATGAAGTGGCATTTCCCTTCTTTCATGGACATCAAAAATCCCCTGGCCAGACTCTCTCATCAGTGTTGAAGATGTGGAACCCACTGTAATTGATCTGTGTCCTGTCCTCAAATTCCTGGACCAATATGGACTATAGCTCAGTGCCTTGTCAATAAGGACAGTGTGTTCTAAATGCTGCTGCAAACACGACAAGCCATCTGGGTGGAGGTGCTCGCGCAAAGGTGACACGAGCCACCGGCAATGTCATCAGAGGAAATACCCATCTTCCCTTAAGTGTCTCTGCTCACTGCCTTCACATATCAGTGCACCATAAATGATGAGGAGGAGGGTTTGTAAATCAAGAGAAAGGCCCAGCTTGCAGGCACCCCTTAATTAGGTAGGATGGAAACAACATTCCAGCTCATTTGGACAGGACAGTGGGGAACTATTACTTCTCCGCGTGTCCCCTCCTGGGTCCGGCCATGTTCCCAGGGTGATTTCTCAGTGTAAGGAGTTGGGAATATCTAACCTTTCTTTGTGTGAGGAGGATTGATCAGTCATGTGCAGGCTGAAACCATACCCTGGGCTTTATAAAAAGGTCTGGAGATTCAAAGCAGGGTTAAATGTGTTTATTTAGTGATTGATACCTTTTCAAAATAATCTTGAAAAGCAATTCAGTTTCTCTTAGAATTAATAGAGAGAGGTCATGTGGGTGCGGGGTGGGGATGGGGCCTGTAAATAGCACTGTAGCACTGTCCTCCCGTTGTTCGTCTATTTGCTCGAGCGGGCACCAGTAATGTCTCCATTGTGAGACTTGTTGTTACTGTTTTTGGCGTATTGAAGCTTGCCAGGTTCTGCCGTGCAGGCGGGATACTCTCAGTAGCTTGCCGGCCTCTCCAAGAAGGAGGGAGGAATCATACCTGGGTCGGCTGTGTGCAAGGCAAACCCTCTACCCGCTGTGCTATTGCTCAAGCCAATTGTAAATAGAAAAGAAGGAAAAGTAGAATTTGGAACTTAAAACAGAGCCGAGAACCACACCATCACCTAACACTGTATTTGCTGCAGGTGCCCTTCACTTTGAAATCTGGGCAAGCAGGAATAAAAGGGGAAATGAGACACCGAATGGAAACCCAGTCAATTCTTCTTCTTTAAATTTAATTTTTTTTATAAAGTTGTTCACAATAGTTCATTATAGATAATAAACACCAATCCTACCACCATGCACCTTCCCACCACCGTAAGAGGAAAGTGTTTGAAGATTGTTGTATTTCATCCTGGAGCCATTTAAGCCCTTATATAAGAGATTACAAAGATTTTGTTAAACCCCCAAAAATGTGTTCTACTTTGGTACATCAATGGACTAAAGTATAAGAGGTCACGCATTCATGACCGCATGATCCAGGTCGTTCTGTGTCACTCTCTTCCAGGAGATTTATTTCATAGTCTCTGAATTTTGGCCATTGATGAGGTTACATGGCACTGGGGGCAGTTTGTGGGTGTGACTGCCAACCTACTGGGAAGCTGGGGAACGAGGTGGGAGGCCCAGTCCCGTTCTGAGCGAGCTTGGAGATCTCAGTCACAGGTCCCGCATACCTGGGTTTTTCTGCAGATTCCCTCATAGGTCAGGCTTGTCTGAACCTGTGGAGAGCAGCCTTGAGCGTGTGAAACCCAGTCAATTCAACCCTAAGCTCAGAGAGGCATTTCTACCAGGCTTCCTCAACACGGGAGCACTCTGATGAAATCAAGACCACATCAGGAAGATCCCTGTACAGACAACACTTTCCACCCAACTCAGGACACACGTGATACATGAAAATTCCATTAAACATCAAGACTACACCCAATTGTTGGTGATTAGTCCGAGGTTGGCTGGGCAGGGTGGACCTGGCTGACTGAATCAACTTGAGAGACTTTGGTGCTTACATACTGTGGGAGGCTGGGAGGAAAGAGCTCAGGCTCCAGGTCCAAAGCCTAGTTTTTATCATCAACTGGGATGAGAATGGGGTGAAGACTTGCACTCTGGATCTAGATAAAAGAGAATCATAGTCAGCGGCCCCTAATTGAGGGCTCTGTGGGCCTCAACTTGCTCATCTGTATAATGGGTGAGGTGAGCCCTTGCATGCAGATTGTTGGATGGAGGGGTGGTGTAGACAGTAAAGTCCCAGATGGAAAAGAACATTATAAGGAGCTGCTAAGAGCTTATATCCTTGGAGGAGTGAAATCTCCTGGTCAAGGTGAATTTCTTGGGCCTCTGTTTCCTCATCAGAAATGAAAGGTATTGGAGAGTGAGGAGGCCATAAAGGCCTTACCATCTCTCACATGCAATTTTATTCTCCCACAAAATTTAAAGTACAGCTTTTAAAAAATTTTTATTAGTGAAACACCATGAGGTACAGTTGTAGACTTACAAATTTTTGTGCTTGGGTTTCAATTATACAATGATCAAATACCCATCCCTCCACCAGTGCCCATTTCCCACCACCACAGGTCCCAGTATCCCTCCCACCCCCCATCCCCCCCACCCCACCTGCCTCTGTGGCAGGGCATTCCCTTTTGTTCTCTCTTTCCTTTTGGGTGCTGTGGTTTGCAAAAGAGGCATTGAGTGGCAATTATGTTTGGTTTATAGTCTACTTTCAGCATGCTTCTCCCATAAAATACAGCTTTACATCAAAGAGCATAGATATTAAAAGTATCTGGTACTGTTTGCTCTCTTTCTTTCTTTCTTTCTTTCTTTCTTTCTTTCTCTCTCTCTCTCTCTCTCTCTCTCTCTCTCTTTCTTTCTTCCTATCATTCTTTCTTTCCTTCTTCAACTGGGAGCATGCCCAGAGTTGCTCAGGGCTTACTCCTGATTCTGCATTCAGTGGTACTGCTTGGGGAACCATATGCAGTGCTGGGGATCAAGCCCATACCAACCACATGCAAGGCCCTACCCACTGTGCTATCTCACTGGCTTCACCCATTTTTTTCTTAAAGCAACACTTAACCTACACCAATATTTTGTTTCTAGAATACAACTTCACTCTACCCAACTAGTTTCCAGAAAGCCACTTGAAGAAATTTCTAGACAGTTAATTTAAAAAAAATTATCTTCTAAGAAAGACAAAGAGCCAAGGAACAAAAACAGGGGCCTGAGATAGTACAGGGGTAAGGCACTTGGCCTTATATATGGCTCACTGGCCACATATGGTCCCCTCAGAGCCATCAGAGTTCACCTCTGAGCACAGAGCCAGCAATAGCCCCTAAGAACCAGTGGGTCTGACCCCAGTACCCCTCCTCCAATAATAACAAAAAATCCAAACCAGCTTTTCTCACTTGGCCCTGGTATCTGTTTGTCACTATGCAGCAGTCATCCTATGATTTGGGAAGGACCAAAAGGTGCCAACTTTTATTCATAGAACCTCTTTCGGGGTGTCGCTGTGCCCATTTCACAATAAAGCGGATGTCCTGTGAGGCAGAGCCATCAGCCCCAAACAGATCAATGATTCAAAGCTGCTGATCTTTCTCTCTGGCCCACGGTCAGCAGACAGGAAGAAAACTACAACCCAGTATAGGAACAGACCAATGGATGCCAGCAAGGAGCCTCTAGTTCTTCGAGAAAAGTCATTTTACTTTACTCCCAACGCAGCAGAGCTGTCTAAAAAAAAAAAAAAGCATAGGATTCACTATAGGAGAGGTGAGATGCACCTTTCAGTTATATTTATTCTGTTTGGCTTTTTCTTCTTTTCTAAAAACAAAAGATTCACAGGGAGAGAAATCATAAAGATGGCAGGTATTGGACATGTCATCTCAGGGGACAGCATCTCAGGGGACTGTGGTGACAAGCTAGCCAAGTCTTTGCACACAGTGTTGACGGCCCGTAGGTAAATGTCTTTATGGACAGTTATTGAGGGTCTAGGGCCAAGGGTGAACAAAGGAAACATGTTGGAAGAAATTGGCCTGTGAAAGCCCACAGTGCCCACTAATGCCTTCCTCTCCAGACATGTCCTCAGAGGATTCCATCCACCCCTTCCCCTCCCCCTCCCCCCCGCCCCTTACAGGCTTCTCAGAGATGCTCCCACCAACATACCCCCTCCCTCCCTCTCTAGCTTCAGAGTCCAAAGCCTCTTCCACCTCAAGCTCTTTCAGCTTCGGTCTGCCTAACTTAATTTTGGAGAACAAATCAGCATGTACTGCCCTATATGGTTGTCCTATTTATTTGTTAATTGTCTGGTCCTTTTATTATTATTATTATTGCTATCATCATTATTTATTTATTTATTTTTGTTTTATGGGTCACACCCAGCGATTCACAGGGGTTACTCCTGGCTCACGCACTCAGGAATTACCCCTGGCTGTGCTCAAGGGACCACATGGGATGCTGGGAATCGAACCCAGGTCAGTCACTTGCAAGGCAAACACCCTACCCACTGTGCTATTGCTCTAGCCCCTGTCTGGTCCTTTTAGCAGAGTGAAAATCCCAGAGGACAGGAAGTTTATGTTCTGATTTCTTGTGTAAGAAATTGTGTAGAGGAGCTGGAGCTGCAATCCTGGGGTTAAGGCATTTGACCTGCACATGGCGACCCAGGGTGGAATCCCCATTACCATGTATCATCCCCTGAGCACGGCCAGGGGTCACTCCTGAGTGGGGGGCCAGGAATAGCCCCTGAATACTGCTGGGCATGGACCAAGAACACATAAAACTTTTAAAGAGTTGTGTGGAAGTTCACTTTGGTTGAAGTGTGTCCTGCACCCGTTTGGGTTGAAGAGTGTATGCACGTCCTACGTGCCAGGTAAGCACATATTGAACAGAGACACTAAAGAATTCTCAGGTACTCCCAACCAACAGAGTTCGAACAAACCTAAAGTCTTAGAAAAATGACTCATAAAGCTGTAGGGGTTTCGACAAAGTGGTGGCACCTAGGACAAGTGAGGGCTGTCAATTTGGGAAGGGAGAACTGGTCTATTCATGTGCAGAGAGCAGTCTGGAGCATCCCTGAGTCAGGCAGCAGGAAGTCACGTCATCCAAACGATCGTCAGTGCAAAGATGGACCAAGATCTGCCCTGATGTTTCACACACCACCAATTCTGCTTCCAGCCCCTGTGCGTGCTTCCGTATCCTAGCAACCAGTACAACCATTGATACTTAACAACTTGATAGCTGGGAACTAGAAAGCTGACAGGGGAAGAGGGTGGGGAAGGGAGGCAGGAATTGCCTGAGGGCACCTCCAAATTCCATTATATCTTTGAGATGAGAGAGGTCAAGAAGTGAAGCAGACCCTCAGCTACAAAAGCCTAGAATGGATTTAACAATAACAACAACAAATTTCTGTGTTGAGTATTGACTTCAGGGCCTAACACATGTAAAACAGTGCTCTACCACTGAGTCACATCCCCAATCTAGATCTTACATGTTTTAAGGATATACATGCACTTGTGTGCACACAAAAATACACACACACACACACACACACACACACACACAAACAAACAACTACATCACAAGACACCCAGCATAGGCTACCTAGCCCAAAATATATACTCTCCAGCCATTTACAAAGTTTGCAACCCCTTGTTTTAGGTACCAGGCCTGGGGCAAGTACTGTTAGCATGTTAAAACATGTTAAGTGATGAGGGGGGAGAGGGTCCTTCAAGCTTCTGATATCTCTTGTACTGGGATATCACTGGAATTGAATGGGGGTCACCACAAGAGCCAGCCTAGGGGACACAACAGGGAATGCAAAAGTTCTGGTCCTTTCTGTTTCTCACATTTTCAGTGTATACTGTAAAAATGTTTCCTAAACTCTCCCTGGCCAACAACTCTTCTATAAAACAGAACATCAGAATAAGACTCTTTAATGCCAAGTGTGTGCGTTCATTGTGGCTAGTTTAGGAACCCAGAAATGAGGATGAGCTTTTAAAAATCACAATGGACTAGTTCCTTTTCTTCTTCTTAGAGATTTAAGGATAAGCTTTTTATTTTTACTTATTTTTTTTAATTTGCTTTTGGGGTCACACCCAGCAATGCACAGGGGTTACTCCTGGCTTTGAACTTAGGAATTTCTCCTGGCAGTGCTCGGGGGACCATATGGAATGCTGGGAATTGAACCCGGTTTGGCTGCATGCAAGGCAAATGCCCTACCTGCTGTACAATCGCTCCAGCCCCAGGATAAGCTTTTTAAAACACCCAAAGAACACGGGTCCAGGGGACATGCAATCGAGGACTACCAGGAAACGGGGAACAGAGCTACTCACAAGAACTTTCCCGTGCCTCCTCTCCAGTTCCAGTGAGAAATGTCAATTGCCATTGGGGGAGGGGGCGGGGACCAGAATATTGTTTTAAAGCAGAAAGCAGTTTCCTAGGTTGGAGCATCCAGATGCAAAAAGAAAAATACAGGTCCAACAGGCCAAATACAAAGAGGCGAGGGGGATCCAATTTAAAAAATGCTCATGGCAATGAAAAACTATAACTTCCCAGGTGAACCAATTCATTGAGGCCTTAACATTCATTTGTGGGTAGTGGATGGGGGCAGTAAAATGTGCCGTGGGAGCCAATTGGGGCACGGCAGGCTGGAAAGGTCAGCCCAGGCTAGGGATGTGCAACTCCTCGACTTTGTTAAAATGATGGTATTCGACAGAAGTTACATCTGAGGTCAAGTGACCGCAATAACAGGGGACAAGGAGCGCTCTCAAATCATTCTCGGGGATGAAAATGACATGAAACTGACATAATATCTGAGGTGAGATGAAACTCAAATCCTCAGCTACTGAACACTTCACCTGCTGATGGGCAGCCTGACCCTCACCGATCTCATAATCATCCCCCTGTGAAAAAGGGGTGGGCCCCCCCCCACCTCCAGGAACACAGGGGACCAGCACTCTGGCATTTGGGGAGAGCGCAGGTTTTGTCTCTGCTGCTGAAATGACGTTGTTAAAAGTTTCAATACTCAGCTTTAAACCTTTCAAATCAATGTCTTATTAGAAAAATTGGATTCCACCGACATGCGTGGAAGCTCTTGCCTGCTGCGATTTCGCACCATTCTTGGTATTTCTTGTCTAGCATTTGCAGCTATAAACTGTGTCTTTCAGTCCAACGATTTTCGATGTTATTGAAAGATGCGTTCCCCACCCCATTCAAAACTGTAAGGAGGATGCTTAATCTGGCTTAATCTTCTAGCTTCAAAACTACATGGGGGGGTGGGAGGGAGGCGCACAGTGAGGGAAAAGAGGAAGGGAGGGAAAGGCGGGGAGGAAGCAGATAAATGATTTATTGTTATCTCTTTGATCCCACATTCCATGCAGGGAAAGAAGGAACTCTGAAGCCGGTTGAATATAATTAACCCGTGATAAAGGACCTCTGACGAGGAAGCTTCAACTACATTTGAATGTAGTATGAAAATTAAAAACCCCAAAAGAGAAATATTGCATTGTCAGCTGTTATAAAAAAATACTTCATGCTCTATCATCTGCCTGTAATTTCTTTAATAGGAGGCATAGATGGTACTATCCTCTACTGGTGCATGAAAGCAAGTTGGGGTATGGGTTTAATTTTATGTTTTTTTTTCCCCCACTGAGCAAATCAGAGTGTGGCTCATTCGCAAACGTACCACCATCCTGCCTTCCCAGTAGGCCCTGAGTTCTCCCCTGCCCCCGTATGTACTTGCCCCCAGACCAATAAATACAGTTGTCAGCATGAGGAAGAATCAGCATGTATTTAAATCAAAGCCGGCCGAGAAAGACCGCGTGCATTCCGTTCCCGGAACCTGTCAAACCACAGAAGAGATTAAACATCTGACCCTCTTCATCCTCAACATTGCTCCACAAGAGACATTTCTGTCACTATTTCTGCCACTTGGCTTTCAAAGATGCCACAAAGCCCAGGGCGACCTCTGCTACATTTCAGTGTTGTTTATTGATTTCTGACCCAGTGCTTAATAGTTTTCCCAGTCCCCCTGAATGGCTTTTGTAAGCAATGGGGTTTGTACATCTCACCGATCAATACCTTTTATATTTACAATAAAATTGAAACTGCTTCTGCTGGGGGCGCAGCTCGGCATTTGTCATCCTTCAGCGAGGGAAAACTATGTCATTATCTGAATTAAAACATTTATTTCTGATTAAGAGAGTGTCCTATCTCATTAATTTTTCCCTTTCCAATAGAATGGGAATAGAACCCTATTGATTTTTGCACTTTTACACATCTCCACTGCTGGGAAGATAATTGAGAAGTTAGCCAGAATAAATGAAGTTTCAAGTCTAGTGGGCCAGCCAATACCTTCCAAATTCAAGGTGTTTTTATGAAGCTGGATTTTAATTTGTTGGCAAGCCGAGCAGTGGGACTTATTCGGCTGAGTAAATTGGATTAAGAGTAGAATCGGCTTCAGGCATGTCTTAGGGAATGCTGAGGGCTGGATTCCCCTGGGGCCAGCCGAAGCCTTGCTTTAGATTTATGCTAAGACAGCTTCCAAATTGCCCTCCTTCAAAACTCCCAACTCGCTTCAGGAAGTGTGGATCACTGACCCAAAAGCCTATTAACTCATGTTTCTCTTCCTCATGCTCTTAGCCTTAAAAACAAGCAAGATCTAATCAGAGGTTGAACTAGACCTTCAGATTGTCGGCACCAATTGATTACACTTTATTAGAATAATGGGACTAAATCCAAGCTTCATTAAAAGGAATTCCCTCTGCTTGGAACCCTTCTTCCTGAAGACCTTTCAATTACAGGTCCTTATGGCACACATGGAGAATCCTGCTCACTCTGATATTTTTCTCATTAGAAATTAACAGCAATTTATTCTTATTTCCATATGCAAAGTCCAGGTCCTGTCTCTTCCCAGAAAGGACAAAGAATGGTCTCTAGGGTTAGCAGAAAGTAGGAGATGCAGAGAATTTAAACCAGAGCTCTGTTAGTTAATGTCTTAATTTGTTACCCTCTGTGTAATTTATTTGTCACTGCTCCATTACTTTTAACATTTGCATCCACTACTCTGCATCTTCAGTCCCTCTAGGAAAAGCAGGTTGCAGCCTTGCATTCAAGGAGAATGGGGACCAGGTTAAAAGTGAAAATCTTCCAGGTGGTAGCTAAACATTTTTCAAGAGGAAAAAATAAAATGTTACGAAATGCTTCCCCCGGTGACCTGAAACTAGAGCTTACCCCGGCTTGTTTCTCGTCTAGAGAAGAGCTGGAGAACTTTCATGCAGTTTAGAACCCCAGAGCTGGATATGTGGAGATCGCATCTCCCCTTAAAAGCAAAACGAAGCATTGAAAAGGAAGGGAATTGATTCTATAGAAAAGATTTCTGAAACCGGAAATAGAACAGCCTGAATTTGGCAGGCATGCCCTTTGGGGTGTGTGTGTGTGTGTGTGTGTGTGTGTGTGTATTTATCCATGTAGATATATAAGCATACATACTAATACACACAGATCATATACCTAGATTTACAGCCAGAAGGAATAAGAAATAGGCAGGAAAACACTCCATACAGCTTTAGTTAAAAAAAAAAAAAAAAAAGAATCAACATGGCAGATTAAAAATGCTGTGGAAGTGAAGAACTTAATTTCTGACTGCATTTTAATGCATGGTCCAAAGTACCAAAGTATGCAAAAGGTTGAATACATTCATCACAAACAGTTCTGTTTTCTCTCTTTACACCAATGAGGAATTACAGGATTACCCATGACCTTCCTCCCAATGAAGCCCTGTAATTATGGTCATTTATTATACACCCAAGATGAATGGATGGGATTTACATAGAATAAAAATATTATTTAACAGCTGTGTTATTGATGTGCAAAGTATAATTTTAATTTATTCAAATGCTATAAATATATTGGTAATGTATTCTTTTCAAATTAACCTCCTGAACCACACACTGGCAAAACTTCAATTAATATTGTACGAAAATCTATTTTCTTGTGTTGTGTGGAACTGGGGATAGCTAAAAATATGTAGTTCAGGGTACCCGGGCAGAGTTTACCAGTGTATTTTACTTTTCTCCATGATTCATGGTTTCAATTTGAAATTGAATTTCAATTGGAATCATTTAGAAAAATATTTCTTCCCTTAAATAACGGATCCCCCGTTTAACTTTAAAATTGTTTTTACTATAAATTACAAATGCAACGATTTGAAGGAAAATTCTATACATTTATGTTCATTTGGCAGATTGCAATCTGTTTAAATAGTTGGTATATTTCCCTTTTAAATGATAAAGTGAGGAAAATATTTAAGCCAACGGCTCTATCTAATTTACTTAGCTTATTAGCATAATCTCTATAAGCCTGCAATGAAACCACTGGCTATATATTATGTTGAATTGCCTGGTCCCCAAAGCATATTGTATGCCTATATGGGGAAATAGACCTATGTATTTTACTTCTGGGTTTATCTCTTTTGTATTCCGTCCATTTGCCCCTGGCTGTCATTATTCCATGCTCATCGACAGAAGAGTTATAGTTTGCAAAAACCTATCAGGTAGGCTGGACACTGGATAATTGAGGTGATGATCAGCCCCAGCAAAAGACAATTGATAGTGATAGTGTCAGAGGCTGCACCTAACAAGATCCGTACCCTCCGTCTCCTTTAGCCTTTCTCTGGAATGGCTCGAATATGGAATAACATGGACATGGCTGATGAGTGCCCCGCGACGGGATGGCAGTACCTAATACTTCCTGGAGCTGCAATAGGATGGGGGTGTCTTTTGACACGGAGGCAGGTTATTAAATAGAAGTGTGAACTATTAAGAGATGATCTTGACCCTCAGTACATTTTTATCAAAGTCAAAAAATCTTTGACACCACGGAACCATCATCCACAGGCAAGCAGGGGAGAAAATGCTTTATTACAGAAATCTGTTCTATGTTCATCCAAAGTGAAAAATCCCGAATACCTGCATTTCTAAATCTATAACAGCTTGGAGAACTTCCCATAATTAATACCAGGTGCAGAGGAAGGATGCTCTGGAAAGGTATTTGGAAAGGAGACGGTTGGCCAACATTAAAGCAGAAGCTTCTAAAATAGGAATTTCCGTCTTTTCATTGCATTTGGGAAATAACGATGACGATGTTAAGTGGCTTTTCGTGTGAATACGAGTGAATGCAGCTTCTCCTACTGGCTTTTCAAATACATTCTCAGTCCTGTGAAATGCAGGGATGGCCCAAGGATGATGGAGATTTGAGGGTGCAAACAGAAACTCAGATTTTTTCCACAGGCTGGGAAGCACCTTCTAGATGTTTATCGACACAGCCTCCATAGCTGTGTTTCTCAGTGCCAGGCTTACCTGTTCCCACAGCCATTTATATTGAGGAACCATCACAATTCTTACACCCTTTATGTTTTTGTCAAATTTATAAGTTTAAATATTGCATATGGCAATGTCCTAATTGCAGGAAGCAAAACGAATGCAGCCCACTGACAATGGACATAGGCCAGAAAGGATGAAGGAAGTCTAGCTTTCGCATGGCTATTAAACACCCTATAGTCTATATAAAAATATGCCAAGTTGAGGCTTAATAGTAATAAAATAGTATGGGTAATGCCTTCCATCCTGGCTGAATGAGCAATGCCCCCCTGATTGGGTAATTGACCAACTACATACTGTAACACACTTCAGAATAGCCCTGCGTTTTCATTATGTTGAACAATAGGTTAACTAGATAACTCTGCACTTGGCAAAATTACTTTCCACTGACTTCAAACCATCTCCTTGTCTCCTCAAGCTACTGCCCCCTGTGATATTTCAGCATTCTTCTCCCAGCAGTGCACTTTCAAAGCCAGTTACATGCTGGCTCAGTGGTACACGGATTCTATCTCTTTTACCTTTCCCTGGGGTCAATTGCCTTTGGGAGGGAACCAATATAGATTAACAGGAAAGATATACTGCCTGACGCTTGGCATTTAGAGAGGCCTTCAAATGCATGCAGGCCCTTCGGGGGGATGGAGGATGCTATTTCAATCAGAGCTCTGTCTGCAATTAGTAAATAACCCCCAGTTCTAGAAACCGAATTCTTTAAGTCAAAAGTAAAGCAGAATTGCTTGGTATTTTTCAAGATATGGGGCATGTCCGCCACTTTACTTAAGCGCTTACACACCAGATCATGTAATCCAGGAGACCAAGGCATTCTGAAGCTCAGAGAAGAATTTCCAAAGCCTCCCTTCCTGCCTTCCCTGAGTCAGCACAGCCAGCCAGACCCTAAACAAAGCCCTCCAGATCTCCCGGCCACTCTCCCCTAAGAGGTTGGGGAGGTGAGGCTGGCACACTTAGTACAGGCTATTGATTGATTTATAGCAATGTGATAGATATAACTATTGTCATTGGAATTACACTGAGTTATAGCGACATGGGTTTCTGTTCCACAAGCCACTCCCCATATGGACTGTAACTCACCCTGGAATGACAATCATACTATCTATAAAATTTATATTCATGATTATAAATTAATCCCCCCCCCTTTTTTTTGGCTGGACCACCAGCAGCATGGACTTGTAATTTCCAAACAGCATTTATGGTATTAACTTGGGAATATGATCCATCAAGCATGCTGACAAATGCAGAAGACAAGGGTGGCAGAAGATAGGGGCTTAGCCTCCTTCTGGCTCCAATAGCCCTTGAGTTAGTGAGAAGAGCCAATGAGGGGGAGGTCAGTCCCCACACTCCCTGGTCTCTGTCGCCCGCCTCCAAACAGCAATGTCCTGTGCACACAAACACATTGCTTCAAGAAAGAGGGGAGGCATTCCCCTCCGGGTTTTTTTTTTTCCAGAAACAATCCAGACCCTACTGATGATAATAACCTTCTGAGGTAAAGTCCTTTCTCCCTTACAAGTGCTCCAGATTTGATGTCTCCAACCCTGCTTGGCATTCTCTCTGGCAGGCATCCTTGCACCCATTTTATAGATTAAAGAGAACTGAGGGGACAGAACATGAGAGGGCAGCAGAGATCGCAGACCACAGACTCATGATCCAAGTCCATGTCTGTCCCACCTTGCAGAGCCACAAGCTTCCTGGAAGACCCGGGGTTCAAGGGCCCATTTCCCTAGCTCGGACCATGTGACAACCATAGAGAGCATCTCGATTTGTTTCAAAGAGAGGAGAGTCATCCTCTATCCCTGGCCTTCTGATAAAATACCACCTTTATCAGGGGAGTTTAGCAGAGCTATAGGAAGCTCCCAACTGAGGCTTTGACCTTGGACTCATCTGAGCTCAAATCCTGATGCTGCATCTCACTACTAGGTTTCTTAAGCTGGTTGAGGTTTTAGTTATCAGGTCTGAGAAAGAAAGAAGGAAGGAAGGAAGGAAGGAAGGAAGGAAGGAAGGGAGGGAGGGAGGGAGGGAGGGAGGGAGGGAGGGAGGGAGGGAGGGAGGGAGGGAGGGAGGGAGGGAAGAAAGAAATCAAGATGGGGGGTCATAAGCTCAGCCCTGTTTTAAACACTTGCTCCCATGACAGCAGTGAGGAATGTCCCTGGGCTCACAGAACCAATCACTGTCCCTTAACTCTCAGCTGGACCCTTCCCCAGACCCCTGTACTTTTGGACACTTGGAAATCCCATCCTGTCTTTTTGCCCTCATGCCCTGAAGGATCTTACTAGAATTGGGGGACACCAAAAGGGCCGGCAGGAACACGGCCATCCCGATGGTCTTTCTGAGGTCCTTTGTGCCCAGCTGGCCAGTTCCTTTCAACAGAAAACCCCGCTCCTAGTCCACACACAAAAGTGGAATCCCAATGCCTCACAAGTCTTTCAAACGAGTTATTACTGACAGCACACAAAGTGTCCGGGGTCCAGCTTCATATTTTAGTATCTGTACCCTGCATCGTGGACCCCAGCAAAAGTGGGGTCTCCTCTCCCCCAACCCCCACACATGCAAATGCCCCTTCCACCACATTCACCCCTGCACACACACTCTCCCACCCCCACCCCCCACCCCCCACTCCCACTCCTGCTGCCAAGTGCTGCTTCAGACCATCAAGGATAACCCTCCTGGATTGGGATGGAAAAACAAAAGATCAGTGCTGAGCACAGGGCGCCCCACGCTGGCCCTATGGAAATCAGGAGGAAGAAGGGGAGTGCGGAGGCTGCTGAGAGACAAGAGATGAGCAGAAGCCTCCTCACTGGGGTCCCCTGCTTCCCTGCCTGCCACCGCTCCTCTTCCCAGCCTCCCATAAAGACGTGTTGCTGGCCACATGTGGTTGAATTAGTGCCATAGCATGCCCCTGGGGAGGACACCAATAGTCTCACACTTAACCGCGAGCACACAGAGGCACGACTCCCACGAAGGCCCTTTGACGCCAAAGCCCTTTTCTCTTACACACCCCTGTCCCCATCCTACGGCTCCCCTTGGCCCCGTTAAAGGCCTTGAGTGCTTGCTGGACACAATTCAGCAGGGCAGATGTTCCTTCTAGAGATTCTCCACAGGCAGCTGCCTGGGTTTCCATCTTCACAAGGTCATTGACCAGTGTGCGGGTTTAGACCACTTCCTGGAAACTAAAGGCGCCTACTTCAGGCAACCAGTGACGAGAAGGAAGCCTAACGTATCAGTATCCAGCGAGTCCCCCGGTCAAGCTGGTACTTAGGAAGTGGTCAAGAAACAGAGGCCAATGCCGTTGACATCTGGCATCCCAGAGACTTCGAGGATACTACGCCTCTTTGCGATCTTTCTTTCCACCTTCCACCTGCCTTCCTTCTGGATCATTCCATCTCATCAAACCCAGTCCCCTGCCCTTCCCACCCTCTCTCGACCAGTCCCAGTAGTTGTGGCCTTGCCTACCTCCCCTCCAGCCGGTCCTGTTTCCTCTTTCCCACATTGGCACAATCATTTCCATTGCTTTATTGCCAGGATGCTAATCACGCCCAAAACAACCCCATGGTGTCTACTCACAAGGGTGCCAATGTGACGTGTCAGACTGTGGAAGCATGTGCCCACTTGCCACCTGCCACCTGAATACACACACACACACACACACACACACACACACACACACACACACACACTTTTGTGCTCTGGAGCAGACATGCAGGACTAAAGCTGATGTGGTTTCTGTCCACAGAGCCCAACCCAAAGGGAGGCCGACTTGGACCTAAGCCCCTGGCATGTGGTTCAGTGGTACAGCCTGAAGAGAACCTAGTTCCATCCCCAGCACCACACACCCCCAAATGGTAACTGTCAGATATCTTTTTTTTTTTTTTTGGCTTTGGAGCCATATCCAGCGTGCTCAGGGCTTATTTCTGATTCTGCACTCAAGAATTACTTCTCACAGGCTCAGGGTCAAATGGGATGCCAAGGACCAAATTTGCTATACCATCAGTCTGGGTCCCTGTCTCTGTCTTAAAGTGTATTTCATCATCCTTTTCTAGAATCTCCTGGCTTCTTTGTTTCTACAAAGGCGTCAGCACCATCACCTCTGGTACAATCTCCCAGCCCTGCTGCAAACAGAATCCACTCTACCACTTCAGGTCTACCCTGAGGCCAAGGCTCTCCCTTTGACCTCATCTTTTGTTTGCTCTTTAAAATTTTGTTTTACAAAAATTTTTCCTGTCCTCATTCAGTTATCCATTCATTGAGTGCCACCACTTCCTGGCTTAAGTGTCATTCATTGGCTTCCCACGAAGGAGCTTAAGCTGCTTTGAGGCCCCCCAACAGGGTGACTTTCTAGTGTCCTTTGGGGCGAGAGACATCTTGTTTGTTTTATGGGCCACACCCAGTGAAGCTCAGGGGTTACTCCTGACTCTGCACTCAGGAATCAGAGTGGTGGTGCTCAGAGGACCATATGGGATGCTGGGGATCAAACCTGGGTGGGCCACGTGCCAGGCAAAAAAAGCCCTATGGGCTCCAGCCCAGGTTGTATCTCTCCTGCTCTCTCCCGCCCTCTCCAGCTTCCTGCTGCACCTACACGCCAGCCTCAGGCTCTCCCCAGGGTCTTCTAAACCTCCAGCTGCTGACAGCAACCCTCCCAGCCGCCTCCCGCTTCTTGGCCATCCTGGGCCCCCCACCCATTCATTTCCTTCATAGCCCTGTCCACAGCTGTCCACAGCTCTGCAGTTATTCCGGAAGGGTCTTCGAGGTAAGGTTGGGGCTATGCATGTTCAATTCTTTCCCAGGTGCCCCCTGCCCCCTGCACACACCCTGGGAAGCTCAACTGATGTGGGTGAAACTCTTTTTTTTTTTGTTTTTATTAGTGAAACTCCATATGGTACAGTTGTTGACCTCACAAATTTTTGTGCTTGGGTTTCAGTTATACAATGATTGAGTGCCCATCCCTCCACCAGTGTCCATTCCCCACCTCCAATGCTCCCAGCATTCCTCCCACCCACCCCCACCCACCCCCATCCCACTCCACCCTTTTGTTTTCGCTCTCATTTTGGGTGCTATGGTTTGCAAATGAGGCATTGAGTGGCCATCATGTTCGGTCTATAGTCTATTTTCAGCATGCATCTCTCATCCTGGGAGAGTCCTCCCACCATGTGGGTGAAACTCTTCTGTCCACCCGCTCTTCCCCTTGGCCCTTCCAAGAGTTGCCAAGCGTCAGACTGTGCGTCTTGCAGCAGACAGTCCGCCTCCTGAAGGCTGCGGGGTTAGCCTGGGGCAAGGAGGAGACACACCCTGGAAGAGGAATGGAGGAGCAGGAAGCCAGATTCCCCACAGTGGGAGGCAGTGGGGAGGAGGGGGCACCCTACAGGTCATTCGCATGGGTTGAGTTCCCAAGGAAAGAGGGATGGGTTGAAGGCATGTGTGTGAAGGACATGGTGGCCACTTGATGACATAGGTGCTGGGCCCCTGGAATGTGGGCTGGAGGTAGAGGGGTGATGAAGAGATGACAGCCCCACCCTGCACAGAAAACAAATGAGGAAATAACTGGTCAATTACAGAGATGGCCCCACAGCTCCCGTCCGGGGCCAGGGGCCACTCGGGGAATGCTCCCGTTTCCGGTCAGACCTTCTGACTCCTGACCTAAGGGCCCCCAGACCCACAGCAGGGGCCCCCAACAGCAGAGGCACACCTGTAGGGAAGGAGAGACTCAAATTCAGCCACTGCCACCCACTGGCTTCGCCCACTGGCGGGCAGGGTACAGCACCCTGCCCTTAGAAAGTGGGGCGTAACTTTGGTGACTCACCTGTAATTGGTTTATTTTGTTCGAGTCAGAACCTCCACTTGACAGTGCTTGGGGAATGGGTAATACTAGAAATGGAAGCTGGGGCCCCCATTTGCCATTCCCGGGTTCCCACTTTGAGGCCAACTCAACCCACCTGCCAAGGTGCCCACCAGTTCTGACCCCGCATGCAGGAGGGTCTAGTAAGGGGTTCCTAAGTCCCCTGTAACCTCAGGACTGGCTTAGGCTCAGCTAGAGATGAGGTCTGTCCCCGAATCTGGGAGGGAGTATGTCTAGTTTGGGGGCGTGCACAAACTCCCTCTTGTTAAAATGTAGGTTCCCAGGCCTCCTTCCGAGATTCCTCCCCTGTGCCTAGTGACCATGAGAAGGAGTAGAGTCAGTACTGAGAGGCCAGCCTGGCTGGTGGGGATGGGGGTGGGGGAGGCCCTAGGCCCCCAGCCCAGCTTTTCTCAGAACCCCTCGCTGGACTCTTGCCTAGATTTCATCTGAGAGCAAATGACATGACTTAGACACAACATAATTCAAGTGGCCAAGACGGCAAGAGTGTGGGCAGGTCAGCGACATGGGCCAGTGTTGCATCTCCACATAGAACGATTTCCTGATTTCCGCCCAGCCCCAGCCATCTTCAGGTCTCAGGCAGAAAATTCTTTCAATCTTCCCAATGACAGGACAATTTTTTAAAATTTTTTGAATATTTTTAAAAATTTTTAAATGGAATCACCGTGAGCTACAGTTACAAAGCTTTTCATGTTTGAGTTTCAGTCATACAGTGATTGAACACCCGTCCCTCCACCAGTGTACATTCTCCACCACCAATGGCCCAAGTATTCCTTCCCCAACCCCCGCCCACCCCTCCCCCTGCCTCTATGCCAATTCCCCTTTCTACTTTTGAGCATTATAGTTTGCAATATAGATACTGATGTATGTATACATACATCACGTTTGGTCCTTTATCTACTTTCAGCACACACATCTCACATCCCAAGTGATTCCTCCAACCGTCATTGACTTAGTGAGCCCTTCTCTATCCCAGCTGCCTTCTCCCCCAGCTCATAAGGCAGATTCCAACTGTGGAGCAATCTTCCTGGCCCTTGTATCTACTGGGCAGGAAAACTTTTTCATGAAATCTGTGCCTTTCTTTCCTGCCTTTGAAGCCAGAAGGTGAAGAATATCATCAAACTGGAAAAGCCAGGACCCCTAAATGGAGACGGGGTCCCAGCCATTCCAAAAGTTGGGGAGAGCAGAACCAGGGGTCCCCTGCAACTCCCCAACCTGAGCTGTGGCTCAGGCAGCCCCAAGGGAAGGCAGTGCGTGGAGCCAAGACAGGAGGGGGCCAGGAATTTGGGATGCTGGGGGATGAGTTTCAGATCCCAGAGCAAGTTCCTTTATCTGGAAGGTCAGAGGTCAGCCAAGTCATCCCAGAGGGGGCCAGACTTCAAGCCAAGGTGGGATCTGCTCTGTCTGAGGCCGCTCACAGGAGGGCAAAGACCCCAGAAAAACTGAACCTCTGGATGTTTCGGCAAGGTCCCTGTGTTTCCTAAATGTGGTCCCTGGTGGTTGTGCTGAACTGCCTGGTCTGCCCATGGCCCCCTCTTCTCTGGTTTTAGAGACCAGAATGCAAAAACGCTGTTGGGGGGTGGGATGGAGGGCTGCAGTCCCTGCCATAAGGAGGTGTGGTCCCCTGCTGGTAGAATCCATGTGTACACAGTCTCCAGCTGGGTCCCAAGTCAAGGGCTCACCTACTCCCAAAGTCCTTCCTTAAAGGAGCCCTGCCATCCTAGGCTCCCCCACTAAGAGGAGTAGGGGCTCCCACACAGTTCCCCGAAGGAGGATGGAGAGGGCTATGGGGGGGCGGGGTCCTACCCAGGTGCTGGGCCCCAACTGCTTCCCTTCTCTTTCAGCCAGTTCCAAAGACCAAAGCCAGGAGTGGGGTGGGGGGTGGGGGGGGCAGTCCAGGGGTCAAGTTCCATCATTCCATCAGTTCCTCCTCCTCCTCCTCCTCCTCCTCCTCCCCCTCCCCCTCCTCCTCCTCCCCCTCCTCCCCCCTCCTCCCCCTCCTCCTCTTCCTCCTCCTCCCCCTCCTCCTCCTCCCCCTCCTCCTCCTCCTCCTCCTCCTCTTCCTCCTCCTCCTCCTCCTCCTCCTCCTCCTCCTCCTCCTCCTCCTCCTCCTCCTCCTCCTCCTTTCTATCTCCTCAAGTGGCCTAGGAGTGGGAAGGCCCCAGGCATTTGGAGAAATAAGCATCACAGCTCATTCTGCACACACCGGAGAGCTGTCATCTTCCACTGGACCCACCTACTAGTCCAAAATCCTCACCAACAGCCTTGCGGGATGGCCACAGCCACTCCCACTTTCCAGATGAACAAACTGAGGTCCTGGAACTCAGTGGTTCCCGCCCACAGTACAGCAACCCAGTCAGGCTTCACAGGCAACTTCCTTGGCTCGCCTTGCACACGGGGAGTCCTGAACCGGGGGGCCGGGTCTCCGGGTCAAGTGGCCGCACGGACACCTGGCGCTTAGGTAACGTGATCCTGCCTCCTAGCGGTCACATGGGGTCCCGCGAGCCCGCTGCCCTCCCCAGTCGCCCCTGGGGCCCTGGCAGCTGATTATTTCAAGAAGCTGGCGTGGCCCAGGAGGCTGGGAGCCCGGGAACGCAGCTGGCTCCGGTTCTCAGGCCCTCTCACCTCTTGGGGGTTGGAGGGGTGAGGGGGGAGTGGCAGCCACTGCCGGGGGCCTCGCCCCTCGCGGTCCCGGTCACTCCGAACACAGCTCTCATTGACGCCCCCACGTGCAGGGCACCTGAGAAATCTCGTGTCTCCGTTCCTCCGCTCCCCGCCTCCGCCCAGGTGGGGGTGACTCAAGGAGCCCCCCAGATCCTGGCAAAGAAATTGGTCTTGAGGGGTAGTTTAGACAGTGCTCCCGAGCCTGTCCAGTTATCCCCAGCTGCACCGCGGAATCGCTTTGAGGCATTTCTTTAATAATAGTAGTAGTCAATTATTCATAGAGGTTAGATAACAAGATATGCTATTCCTTTAATTATATCACAGTCCCTTTCAAACCTCTAGCCCCTTTTCTTCAATTTAGCGTGATTGCAGTTACTTTATTTTTATTTTCATTTCTTTTTTAAATTTTGGGCATGGGGAAGCCACACTGGCAATGCTGAGGACTAACTACCGGCTCTATGCTCAGGGCTCATTCCTGGCAGAGCCGCGGATTGAGCCTGGTTCAGCTGCATACCAGGGAAGCACTTTATCCCTGTACCATTTCTCAGGCCTGTTTGTTTTTGTTTTCAGAGTCCTAAGAGTGTGCACTCGCACACTCACACATATATAAACACACATACACACTTGCACGTAACTCCACCCAATAAAAGAAGATCTTTTTTTCTTTTTTTTTCTTTTTTTCTTTTTGGGTCACACCTGGCGATGCACAGGGGTTACTCCTGGCTCTGCACTCAGGATTTACTCCTGGCGGTGCTTAGGGGACCATATGGGATGCTGGGAACCGAACCCGTGTTGGCTGCGTGCAAGACAAATGCCCTACCCGCTGTGCTATCACTCCAGCCCCGGAAATCTTTTTTTCAGCCGCCCAGAATGAGGGTTTGAGCACCAGACAACTTCTTCCTTGGCACCTCACGCAGTCACACTCTGTCATGCCAATTAGCTAAACAAAAGGTTTGTCTCTTCCTCTCCTGAAAACGCACACGCCCCTGTTCTGAGCATGTGTGTTGTCTGAGGATGCGGTTCTCCACGGGAGCTCTTCCAGCCCCTGGTGACTTTGAGTGGCAGCAACATCCTCTGCTCAGGGGCAAGAATCCCTCCCCGGCCAGGCCACCTGCTACCATTGCTTCTGGTAAGATCTGAAGCAGCACAAAGGTCCTGAGCTCCTTTATTTGGGGGAGTGGGGGAAGATCATACCCAGTGGTACTTGGGGGCTAACTCCAAGCTCTGCTCTTGGGGGGTGCTCCTGGCAGTGCTCCAAAGATCATGCAGTGCTGGGGATCAAACTCAGTCCTCTAGCACGTGCTCGGCCCAGTGAACTCTATGCAGCCCCCTTAAAGCTCTGATTTTAAAGAAAAATCATTCATTCTAGGGGACCCATAACAAATGATTAATTGGCACATGCCTCCTTGCCTCCAAATTATCCTCTGCTTAGCCCTAGTATGTAAAATACTTTGTGACACTTCCTCTTTATTTCTAAGCATTTCCTATCTTAGTCACTTAAGAAGCAATATTTTTTTTTCTTTCCAGATCCAGGTAACTCTTACCCATGTCTTAGGTTTCTGTTGAAAAGTCGCCTCTTCCAAAAAGCCCTCTCTCTCTACTGGGATTGGTTTGGGTGCCTTTTTGCTCTGCCTGTGGTGGCATAGTCCAGGGCATGTTGTGAAAAGCTAAATAGCATCACTCAGATGGAAGCAAAGGCATGCATTCACATTTAACAAACATCAAGAAAACTTCTGACTTGGGGGGAGGGTTTATTTCTGGTGGGATGAGCATCAGAAGAACTTTAAAGCCACGTCAAAGTTTTATTGCCCTGGAAGAATGCTACTCCCATTATAAAAACTTGCATTCTGATAGCACTATCCCAGACCATAGTGAAAAATGTTACTGGCCCAAGGGACCACGGATAAATACATGCTGAAATGAAACTAAAGAAATCTAATTAAGTGTATGAACAGTTATACTAAATGATTGCTCCAGGAAGCCAATGGGAAATTATAACTAACAAATAGCTACAGAACAAGATCTGTTGTTGAGAGGTTATTAACTTAATCAGATAATCAAATTTCACCACCAGCCGTAGCCATCTGATTTGCCCATGTCAAAATAAAACCATTGTTAACCCTTCTTAATGAAAGCAGACTGGGAAACTGGCGGGGTGGGGAGGAGAGTGGGTGTTTTCAGAATAATATCTTTCTTTTAAAACAAGGCTCACAATTTGTTCCCTTCCCTAACGGTCCCAAACAAGACTTTATTATGGCTCAGAAAAGATCTGAAAATTATCATTGTTCAGAAAAGATCTGAAATTTCTTTCTAAATAAGAAACGCATGGTTTTCTCCTCACAAAAGTCTTTGAGAAGAGGGAAAAATAAACAAAGAGTTCAAAATTTGGTGAAGCAGATTTTTTTCCCAAGGCTGAGGTATCTCATCAGGTTTCAAGCCGAGGTGCGTTTTCCTAGTTGGACTGGAGAAGCCCGGGAGAGGGTGAGGGCCAGAAAAATGGAAATGCTGACGCAACCTTCACTTCGGCGGCCGTGATGGTGGCACTGTAATTTATGGAGAACACATTTTGGTTTTGTCAGGTTTTTAAACACAGGCTGTTATAAATTTGAGAGAGGACTGTCGTGTTAAGAGTTTCACAGGGCACGTGGTTGCTCCAGTGATGCATCGTGTCCCAGAATTGGACAGGCATCCACGGAGCCCTGTGTGTTTGGCAGTGGAAAAAGAGGGGGCTGACTCCTATTTTGTTTCCCAAACACTATTCACTGATGACAATCCTGATGTCTGTCATTAGCCTGGGTATCAGAAGAAAGTGATGAGAGCACCCAAGCCCGGCCCTCTTTTCCTCCTCTGTTTCATGTTCCTTCCGCTCTTCCTTCTCAACCATCTGTTGGGCTCTTTGGAGGCAGGTCTTATCTTGGGCAGTGGAAAGAAAGAGGTGAGTTGATGCTGTCTCTGAGTTTTAGGATATTTTCTTTTGTAGATAGCACTGTAGCACTATCCTCCCATTGTTCATCGAGTTGCTCGAGCGGGCACCAGTAATGTCTCACAACAAATTGTGAGATTTGTTGTTACTGTGTTTGGCATATTGAATACCCCACAGGGAGCTTGCCAGGCTCTGCTGTATGGGCAAGATACTCTCGGTAGCTTGCCGGGTTATCCGAGAGGGGCAGAGGAATCAAACCCGGGTTGGCCCCGTGCAAGGCGAACGCCCTACTGCTGTGCTATCGCTCCAGCCCATGTAGATAGATCACTGTCACTGTCCTCCCATTGTTCATCAATTTGCTCGAGCAGGCCCAGTAATGTCTCCATCATGAGACTTGTTGTTACTGTATTTGGCATATTGAATACGTCACGGATAGCTTGCCAGGCTTTGCCATGTAGGGAAGATACTCTCGGTAGCTTGCCGGGCTCTCCGAGAGGGGTGGAGGAATCGAACCCGGGTCGGCAGGGCCAACTGCGTGCAAGACAAACGCTCTACCACTATCGCTCCAGCCCATGTAGATAGATAATTTTAAAAAAATAACTGTGTATGGAGAATATCATGTTAAGTGAAATGAGTCAGAAAGAGAGGGGCAGACATAGAAAAGTAACAAAATGGGAGATGTACACCAAGAATAGTAGGAGAATTGCTCCACGGCTTGGAAGCCGGCCTCACATGCTGGGGGAAAAGGCAGCTCAGATAGAGAAGGGACCACCAAGTATGGGGTTCTTGGAGGGCCTGTTCGGGATGGGAGATGCGTGCTGAAAGTAGACTACAGATCAAATGATGACCACTCAATACCTCTATTGCGAACCACAATACCGATGAGAGAGAGAGAGAGAGAGAGAGAGAGAGAGAGAGAGAGAGAGAGAGCAGAAGGGAATGCCTTGCCACAGAGGCGGGGTGGGGTAGGGGATGGGGTGGGGGTAGGGGAGGGATACTGAAATCATTGGTGGTGGACAATGGGCACTGGTGAAGGGATTGAATGATTGTATGATTGAATGATTGTATGATTGAAACGTAAGCACAAAAGTTTGTAAGTCTGTAACTGTACCCCACAGTGATTCATTAAAATATAGATGTAAATTTAAAAAAATAACTGTGTTTGGAGCTGGGCAATTGCTTAATAGGCTGGGGTGCAGGTCTTGCATTCAAGAGGATCTGAGTTCGATCCCAGGCACTTCATGGCTGCCCTACTCCAGCACCACTGGTGTGGCCCTGTTGCCCCCCAAACCTCTGGTCCCCCAAGCAATAAATCACTGGTCCTATATAACTGGACTTCATATCATCTGGTGCCCCCAAGGCACACAAGCATTGCTGGGGAGGTCCCCAAAAATAAATGAATAATCTTTAGAAGCCATTGGGTGTCTGTGTATAGGTGCACTTTGAATATGTGTCTGTATATGATAGGTGTGGGGATATTATGGATGTAGGGATAAAAATATGGTATTATATGTAGGTATTTAGAGAGGGAAAGAGAGAAAAAGATGTGAGTATATGTGTGTGTTGCACACACATGCATGGATGTTCATGTAGCTTCAAACCACACATCCCTAACAAAAATGGGACAAGGCCTTACTTACAACTTACCCTGGAAGGAGGAACCCAGAACAACAGCTGATGGGTCCTGTTTGCATGGAAATTCTTGGGGGTTCGTCTAAAAGTTCTGGAAGGCAAGCCTTGATTGCACTCTGTAGCTCTGCACTTAATTTCTTCAGGGGAAGGAATGGATTTGTGAAGGACTCTGGCCCCCAGCCTGCCTCCCTTTCCATCATACTTCTGCCATACTAATTTTTTTTTTTTTTGCTTTTTGGGTCACACCTGGCAATGCACAGGGGTTACTCCTGGCTCTGCACTCAGGAATTACTCCTGGCGGTGCTCAGGGGACCATATGGGATGCTGGGAATCGAACGTGGGTTGACTGTGTGCAAGGCAAACGCCCTACCTGCTTATGCTATCTCTCCAGCCCCTGCCATACTAATTTTTGAGGCAGTTTCTATTGTTGCTAAACTCTGAGTACGTAGAAATGGTGACAGGTGGGGGGCTAAAGCCAACACCTCTTCTCCCTGTTCTTCCCCTTCCTAGAGCTTTCACCTTGAAGCACAGGATTTGTACTCAGGCAGTGAGTTACACCAGGGCCATCCTTAACGTGGGTGAGAGCAGCATAGGAGTCCATCAATCAATCATTGGTTTAGGGGGCACATGGGAAAGTAAGGGAAGGAGTGGAGGAAGCAGCATTAGATCATGGTGGACATACCCTGAAAGAGATGGGGATATGGTGGGGGTCCTATGCTGGCACAGAAAATGCTACTGGGAAGACCACTATAGTTCACTACTTGCACACGTGTTAGGCTCTGAGACCTTCTTCTATGATTTCACTTGAGTATCATAACAATTTTTTGTCAGCTAAGAAAAGGAAGCTTTCCATATCATGCAACTAGCTAAGATATAGTGACTAGAAACTCTCGGACAGTCTCATGTTGCTCCTGGTGTCACAAGTTCACGATCGACAGCTCCTTCTTTCCCCTCACGTTTCTTCCCATTTGGGTGATGAGCTTCAATGTCACCCCTCATGTAAGGCGGGGTGGTGCTAGGCTGCAGGATTTGTACCTATACACTTTGACTCTGAACCCCCATTTAGGGGCTGGGAGCTGGTTCACCATGATTGAGCACAGATTTTTCATGCAGGAGCCCTGGGTTCCAAGCCTCATTACCACGTGGTCTCCCAAGCACCATTGAGAGTCACTCCCTGAGCACTGAGTATAAAGCCCCATTCTTCATAAGCACGTGCTAAATATATTTGTAAAATATTTTTTGCTGGGGAAGAAAAGGAGAGTGTGAAATTATATATGTATATTATGATTGTTTTTAAAGCAACTCTGTCTAGAAAAAAAGCTCTGGGAGGAAATGCATGAGTGATTAAGTGTGAAGGGAGGGAATAAAATAGATTTTCAAAATTTCTGATTTTCTCAGTTTTCTTCAATTAGAATGTGGAATTTATAGTGCAAAGAATATTTCTTTAAGGCGGGTATAAAATATTTCAAGTAATATTTCATAAATAAGTATCATCTGATATTTCAGATACTATAAAAAATAAGTGCAATGAAACCAGTATGAAAGGACAAGAAGGATAAAGAGAAGGCAGAGGCTCTTGGATCAGGGGAAAGTTCTTTTTTTTTTTGTTACAATTTTTTCTTTTTGGGTCACACCCAGTGATGATCAGGGGTTATTCCTGCCTCTGCACTCAAGAATTTCTCCTGGAGGTGCTCAGGAGACTCTATGGGATGCCGGGGATCGAACCTGGGTTTGCTGTATGTAAGGTAAACGCCCTACCCACTGTACTATCACTCCATCCCTGGCTCTTGGATCAGGAGCAGTGAAACCAGAGTAGAAATGTAGAGCCAATCCCGGAAGACAGCAGCTCACTGGAGATCTCCCTGCACGCCATACCAAACCAATTCCACCAGGGAACCTCAGATAGAGTGGATGCGCCCTCTTTGTCCACTCCAGATGAAACCCTGGTGGCCACGAGCTTCCAGAACTTGCATAACTTACCAGGTATGCAGGTTCAAGGGCTGACTCCAGACCACATGGCAGCAGTGGAGACGGGTCATCCCTTCCCAACTCCCGCCTGCTTGGGGTCCTGGCTATCATGTCCACGATCTGCCTCTGTTTGCCAACTCAGAGCATCAACAGTTTTGATCCAGAAACTCTCAAATGAATCTCACAATGGATTAGCTCCCTACAGAGACATCTCTGGACTCCAACCATTTGCAATTTTAGAATTCCAGAAGCACACAGCTGTGGAAGCGGCCAGGCGACCTCTCATGATATTCATAAGAAGCAATAGAAAATGAATTATCTAGCATCTGACCCTGGCTCAGGCAGGCTTGAATGGTGGTGAGAAAATCCGAAATAATGGTGGTGAAGGTGTCATGGTGGTGGGAATGGTGTTGAAGTATTGAATGCAATCAATTAATATGAACAACCTTATGAAAATAAAATTTAAAAAAAAAATGGAGAGCAACCTCCCAGCTCTCTGACCTTGCCTCCTGAGAGGCCTGAGAATCAGCTTTAAGGGAGAATACAGGACACAGTTACAGAAACTTGTTTTACAGACATAAAGGATATCCCTGGATCAATGGGGAAGATTTTAATATGTTAAAAATATTATGGATTTTCTGCCATGTTTTTTGCTTTTTTTTAAAAAAAAAACTAGGATAATGGTATGATTTCGGGTGTGGGGGTGGGGGTGGGGGTGGTCTGTCCTTTCTCCTGGGAGATGCATGTTGAAATATTTATCAAGTGTAGATAGACATCATCTCATAACTTACATTCAAGTGGTCCATGGGGGAAGGGAGTTAGTGTGTGTGTGTGTGTGTGTGTGTGTGTGTGTGTGTGTGTAAAGAGAAAGAAAGAAAATATGATAAAATCTTATTTATATATCTCTTTCCCTGCTTGGAGGGAAAATTGATGTTCTTTATATTAGACTTCAAAACTTTTTTGTATGCTTGGAAACCCTAAAAAATAAACACTGTGATGGAATGGTGCTTTTTTATTTTTTTAGGTCCTTTTGAAATATTAAAACAACAAAAAAACAAACAAAGCACACGTGTTATAAACCATAAGGAATCTAGCTTTCCTTTCTAGGTCTGTGCTTTCAGAATGTTCTCTCTCTGTGCAAACTTTTTGCAGCTTCAGCTTCTTCATCTGTTAATAAATAAATAAATAAAATTGCAACTAACCCTAATCTCACGGGCTCTTTACAGGACTAAAAGGAGATTATGTATGTGATACATTGATCACTGTCTCACTGACCATTTAGATCACGGTCACAGTCCTCCCGTTGTTCATCGATTTGCTCGAGTGGGCCCAGTAACGTATCCATTGGAGACTTTGTTGTTACTGTGTTTGGCATATCGAATACATCACGGGTAGCTTGCCAGGCTCTGCGGTGTGGGCGAGATACTCTCGGTAGCTTGCTGGGCTCTCCGAGAGGGGCGGAGGAATTGAACTCGGGTCGGCAATGTTGGCTGTGTGCAAGGCAAATGCCTTACCGCTGTGCTCTCACTCCAGCCCATTTAGATAAGTGAAAAACAATATTGTTAAGTGACACAAAAGAGGCACCTTGGAAAGACTCTTCAGGGCTTTAAGGATTCAAACAATGGTAGGTTTTTCCCTTCCATGGGCCCATTTCCCAAGCAAACACAACTGTGCTTGATTATTTATAGAAATTTCCCATAGCTCCCAAGTTCTTGGTGATGTGGATTCATGGAATTCAGTGAGGCAAGAGTCTTCAACTGCTATGGTCATCTCTGCTTGACCACAATTGGTGGTTGTCTTCGTTTTGGTTGACTTTGGTTTGCTGTGTTTTATTTCAGTCACTTTTCTCTACTTCAGAGCTTGGATTCAACTGAAGGACAAAGGAAGCCAGGTTCAACCAAGGAGTTGCCTCTCATAGCATCACTGCGTAGTCATCTTCAAGACCACAGTTGGAGATCCAACTTGGCTATCTTAGGTAAGCAGAAGCGAAACAAGATACAACTTAAATAGGACTAGTGATGGTGATCAGAATATTAAACACTATATGGTCTATCTTTTACCTAGGCACACCTTTATTGATAGCTTTTGAGACATGCCTACAATGTGCTGAAAAAGCAGAAAAGAATAAGATAATGTCCTTGCATATTCATTGAATAGTGGTGAGGATTGGCATCTACCTAATTTTTGATAATGACCTATTTTCACAGGCCTCTATGGTCTACAGGCCATTTTTACTTTTTTTGCTTCTCTTAGCTAGCCATCAATAAGTAGCATCAATGGTTGAATTAAGTCTTTTTACTAAATCCCTTATTATACTCCTTCACAGAATTTTACCATGACTAATAATACCAGGAAGACTAAGAACTTCAGTTTGGGTCACTCTGAACCATCTGATCACGATGTAATTGTGCCTCTGATCTTTATTTAACCTGAGACATGAGACCCACCTCTTCTTAGTCATCTTAATTCCTTGTAAGGAGCTCAGAATATAGTAACCACTCAATTAAACTTGTTGAAGGAACAAAGGCAGGGAGAAAGAGAGCGAAGAAGGGTAGGAAGAAGGGAAGAAAATGAAAATAGGAGGAGGGGAGGAAAAATTGAAAAGGCAAGGGATTTAATCATAGTCGAAGAATATAGCTTCATTGTATGCCTGATCCAGTCAGGCATACTGACTGGATTCCACGGGATGTCAAAAGACCGCGTGGCCGCCCACCTACCAGATGGTCAGACTTCTTCGTCAAGATCATGAACGATCGGTTTGAGGCCCTTCATGTTCCCGGAGCGAACAGATGCCATTGGGCTACACTAGCACGCGACAGGGACAAATGGAGACGTTACTGGCGCCCGCTCGAGCAAATCGACGACTAACGGGAAGTTAAGTGATTAAGTAAGTATGCCTGATGTGTGCTAAGAGCAATGAGAAATGCAAAGGAAGTTTGATACAAGTCTCTGTCCACACACTTTTAGCTAAAGCTAGTGAAACAATTTTAAAATTGTTAAAACGTAACACTGATTTTCAAGTAAGAAAAAAATCAAAAAAATAAATGATAGTCCCAAGATGTACGTTTATGACAAATTAAAGTTGCACTTATGAGGAAATAACATTTATTTGCAATTCAATTTATTGCAAATTCACAAGAATGACTTCCCTTTTGATCTGTAGTGCTGTCAGATTAAACTGAGATTCAGCTGGTAAAGTTTGCTCCAAATAAAAATTCCAATGAAAAATCTCAGTGAACTGAAAATTCCCTTTAGCCAGGAGCTCCAATGTCAGGATTACAACTTCACTTACATATTCAATAGCCGTCTCTCTCCATTATGAATAATCAACTAGAAGGTATTTTAAACATATAGGTATTGAGTTATCTATGCATAAATTAACCACGACCCAAATAAAGAAGAAAAATCTATTTAAATCTGCATTAATCTTTTATTGGCTTTTCCACTTGTCATAAACAGTTTGTAACCAGATATATATCATCGTACTAAACATCACGTAAAACCTCTCACTCAATAATCCAATTGATATCCAGGTAATATATCCAGTGGCAACAGTTCTCCAATGGACCATTTTATAACCTAGGCAAAGGTTAATCATCCTTAGCTTCTACGTGTAATCTTAACCCAATTCCTATTGCTTACTAGTGACTTTCCAACCACATCCTGTTTTATGGTTAGTTAATTATTCTTTACTAACATAAATGCACCCCAGAATTGGGACCATCAAACAATAAGCTGAAAGAGATGTCTATCATGTTTTATTATTGTTGAACATGTCCCCCCAGCACCCAATTTGTTTACAGCATTCCTGAATACTTAAGTTTTTTTTCTGGCCTCACTAAGTGTTTACTTTGACCTTCCCTTGACCTACAAATGGATTAAGATGAATCTCTAAAATATATAATCTGTACAGGGGAAAAATTGCTGTATAAGTTAAGACATTAGAAAATTGGAAAAACAAAACAAAAATACAAAAAAAAATAAACCACAAGAGTCTAACATGAATCTGGTATCCTAAAGGCCCCTCCAGGAACTCCTAACCATTTCTTGAGGTTAAAGTACATTTTTGGCGCCAAACTTCCTTGCAACCAAATGCAATCAGGGCACCAGAGTTCATTCATCATTCACTTGGGTGACAAATACATATTTGTCATAGTAGGTGAAAGGTGTTTTGTTGGATACTGATCATATAGTATAGGATCAGAAATAAGAGATATAACTCAGTTTCTTCCCTTGGAGAATTTGCCATCCAGCTATGCAGACAAATTTAAGTAGACATATAGTTGTAAACTATAAAAATGCGAGAAAATAGTGTTCTAAGAGAGCATAGCTTTATTTTGTTTGTTTGCTTGCTAGATTTTGTAGTTGAGGGGTGTGAAAGTTTATACCTGGAGGTGTTCAGGGGCTCTTCTGGGTTCTGTGCGGGGCAGGGGGTATCACTCCTGGCAGTGCTCAAAAGTCCATGCAGTGCTGGGTACCGAATCCAAAGAAAACATATTTTAGCACAGAACAAACTTCATCGGGGGCTGGGGGGAGTAAAATTTAGCCTGCAATATCACAATGTTGTTTCTAAGTTTCCACTTCCCCTTCTTTCCCCTTAACAATAAAACTCTAATCTTTCTTAGTGAGAGACTTTTCCACAGGCATATTGTTATCCAATCAAATGTTACATCTTCTGTTCCCCCTTGCAAGTGGAGATGACCATGTGACTAAACCCCAGCCAATAGAAAGTACAGTGAGATACTTGTTGGGTCTCTGGAAACAGCTCGGAGACAACAGCCTCTCCTGGGATACAACGTCTTCAGTCCTCCCCCACTTCCTTCTCTTCCAAAGGCTGAACTCCAAACAGCCATTTTGGACCATGAAGTAATTTTGAACGATAAGAAACAGGAGAATCCAGATGACAGTCTGGAGATGCCGGAGGACCCTGGACTCCCTATTCCCATCTTTCCCATACGAGGACCACATGTCCTGTTTAGTGACACACAGTTGAACATAAATCCAACAGATTCCAAAAGAAAAGAGCCCATGAGAGTTGAGCAAGGCGGACACCAGTCAACAGTGGTGATGATGAAAAGTCAGGGCTTCCCTCAGGGATGGAAGGTCTGTGACTAAAGAGGTGTAGAGCTAGGCTACAGCCCATCCTTCAGACTTTGGGAAAGCCTCTGAGCCACAGGAAGCAACTGGTGGTAGGTCAGTGGTTACCAATCCTTACCCTGGTCTTGAAATCTTTACTTCAGAAAAAAATCTTATGCAGATGCCACACGCAGAAAGACAGATCAAAAGAGGGCACTAAGATCCAGACCCCTTCTCCCTTTGTCCTCACACCTCACTTCACAGCAGCTTTGGACACAGCCCAGAGCAACACAGGCCTCGGGCAACACGATGTCAATGAACCTAAAAACATCTGACTCACATGGTGGGTGAGGTAGACCAGATATCTGTAGAGACTCAGGTCCTTCCAGTAAGGACAGCCTGGGCTGTCAGTCTTCCAGTGGGTTCTCACAGAGATGTTTGGAACAGTTTATGGGGCAAGGCTTGAGGGACAAGACTTGATGCCAAGATACAATTCCAAGAGAACAATTTCCAGGGTTTGAGCGACGCTATCAGGAGTTGGAACAATGTGAAACAAGGCAGGTCAGAAAGCCCACCTTTGCCTGGGTCGCTAAGTCCAAGAGAGCTGGCCCCAGCGCTGCTGTGGTGCTCTCTGTCCCCACCCAATCTAGTCTGATCTCAGAGGCAGACAGGGCAGCTCTGGGGAGGGTGGGGGTGTGTCCCCTCCACCCTCACTCACCTTCGCTGGTGGTGTCAACAGGGCCTTCTCATGCTGGTGGGCCGCTGCCCCCAAGATTTCCATCATGTACTTGTTTGACCTGCAGATAAATTGGCAATGCAGCTGAATTTAATCTTTTGATTCCCCCTTGAGACCCCATTTCTCCAAGCCATTCCCTGGTAGACAAAAAGATTTTGTCTCACTAAACCTGTTTATTGACCCAAACTGTCGCCTCTGCTCTGACCGCTGACCTTATCTGAATATTCAAATCTATTACAGATCGCAAGTTCAAATGATTTGGGTGCCCTCTGGAAGCCCTGTTTTCATAGTGAGCTGATTACGAATGACAATATTATAAGGGTTTTAATTGAGATTCTACAAACAACTTGCACCCTGGATTTACAAACCTAATATATTCAGTGTGAATGCTGTGAATGCTGCTGACACTATTTTTTTTTTTAAGGAAAACTTAGCTGTGTGTATGGAAACACTGCCCACTGCCATTCCTAGCCTGGGTACAGACTTAAGGATGCTTAATTGGAATCAGGTGCCCATTCTGCGCTGCAGAGAAAATCTTTTGCATCAGATGCAAATCAGAACCATGGGGGTTCTTCCTCCACCCCTTCCTCCAATGTCCTTAGTGCCAGCGAATCAAGAATATAGGCCTTAGGCCAGCCCATGATTTCCTTTTTATCTGACCCTGCTTGGTAGCCATGGGAGGATAAAATGGTTCTACACCAAACTTAGGAAATCCATGTCCGGATAGACCAAATGAATTGATGGTAAAGGGTTAGAGTCCAAAAGAAGAATTACTAACGCTAAGCTTGTTTTGATTAAATAGATATGTTTTTAAACAATGTAAATAGCACTGTAGCACTGTCCTCCCGTTATTCATCGATTTGCTCCAGCGGGCACCGGTAACGTCTCCATTGTGAGACTTGTTGTTACTGTTTTTAGCATATTGAATACATTATGGGGAGTTTGCCAAGCTTTGCCATGCAGGTGGGATACCCTCAGTAGCTTGCTGGACTCTCCGAGAGGGGCAGAGGAATCGAACCCGGGTCAGCCCAGGTCGGTTGCGTCGGTCGTGTGCAAGGCAAATGCCCTACCTGCTGTGCTATAGACCCTAGTAAAATGCTAATAATATTATGGCCCACCATTTAGTGACTCTAACATAGGTCAGGCCCTTTAGAAATGCTTTCCAGGCACTAACTTATTGCATTCTACATACAACCCCAAGGAGGTGAGTTGAGATGAAACACCCATCCCACATCCCCAGTTCACAGATTGGGAAAATCAAAGTTCACGAGACTCCATAACTTTTCTGAGGTCTTACAACAGGAAGCTGGACCACATCACTATTCTGTCAGACGGAATTTATAGCGTAGACCCTAGAAGGTTTTATTGGAGCTTTAGTTTCACCCTTAAAAATAAGCAAGAAGGAAGGATGTGAGCAGATAATGCGTCCAACCCCTTGGTCTACTGGCTTCACTGGAAACACATTGGGTTTCTCATGCATGCCTAGCCTAGGAAAGAACTTGTGCCTTAGTGTAAGGAACTGTGTCCTTGTCTAGGAAGCAGCCCGGTGGGCAGAACCTGTCTGTTTCATCAGTCTTAATCTTTGGCAACTGACATGGCCTGGAAAGCTGTTGAGTAATGAGTCAGTTAGAACTGGGTGGAAGGGAAGCCCTCCTCTCAAAGGGGGATGCATGCAGCAGGGGGGCACCGTAAATGGTCTATTGCTGTAGGGACCTATAATCCCAACCAGTGGGCAAAGCCTTAGCCTCTGTTTTCGCCTCTGATAAAATGAAGCCTAGTCACACAAGCCGACTGATAAAGCACAGCCCTTTGGAAAGAAATGGTCTGTCCAAGCACTAATATTTCAGAATTTCCAAGTTGAAAACTCACTGCAGGTAATTTATAGCCCAAATTTACTGAACTCTCTTTTAAGACAGCCTATTTAATCAAAGTTAGCTGGTGAAAATTATGAAGGCTCTTAATTGAGCTCTCCTACGGTGGGCTTTCAAAACAGCAGTGCAAGCACCACAGAAAATAACAAAATGAATAAACTACACTTTTCTCTCGTTCCATTTTCAAATACGACGTTTGGAATGAAGAGATTCGATCTCTAGGTGGTGATCTTCATGCATAGTATAGTGTTTGTCCTGAATTTCATTGCTTTGAAAAAAAGATATGGAAAGTCTTGATTTAGTTGGCATTTAATGTGATTTTTATATAACTTCTGTGATATAATCAGTTGCAATGGGAATCAGTGGGGAAACTTAAAGAGCAGTAAAACCTTCAGCTATTGTTCTTCCTGTGCTCTGATTGGCTTGCTGGGTATACAAAGCTGAAAAATCCCAGTTCACATCCACCTACTCTATTTGTAGACACCCATAATGATGGAGTGTGGTCCAGCGCCATCCCCTCTCCCAGCCAGCCAGCCAGTCAGAAGGCAGGGAAGACAATAGGTATGTTGGAACAGCAACAAAGAATGTGGGGCTGTAAATCACATTCCATTTCTGCATAGCTGGGAATCATAATGTTCAAGCCATAGGCAAGTATATTAATGTCTCCTGCTATCCATAAATGAAAAATCTGCACAAAAACACAGTCGTGATTGTTATTCCAAGATAGCTTTTATTTTATTCAGATCTTGGTTTTATTTTTTAAAAAGCAAAATGCATGTTTTACTATTATATAAAAGCATTTTCTCCCTGTTGGTTGTTCTATCAGCATTTCTTTCTTTCCAACAAATAAACACATTGTCTTTTTTTGTACCCAGATTGACCAGTGATGTGCTTAGAACTCAGAGGTGTTAAATTTCTGGGGCCCTTAATTATGTCAGAAAGAAGGTCTGAAATAAATCGCTTGGGGTCTCCCTACATCTACTCTATTTGAATTTGGGAAATTATTAGAACTGTGTGAAAACATAAAATGAAATACACTAGCAACACATTACATTTACATGTTTTAAATATGCTTAACCATGCATTTAATTTAGATTTAATGAAATAGTTATTATATGCAACCAAAACATCAGTGTTATTAAAAACAAATTTACAGAGGATTAACGGCTGTGTTATATGTCCAGACCTACCTATGCCATAGTCTTTCATTCTCGATAATGTGTTTTTAATCATTAACTTTTATTTATTAAATGCACGATAATTGTTTAATCTGCTGAGTGAGATTGATTAGGGCATTCCTTGGAGTTTGTGTAAATAGTGATCAGAAATTTAAACTGTATGTAATTGGCTCTGGAATCTCTGTTATACCAACTCTTTGCATATTTAGTCCATTTTTAAAGATTCATCATCGGTCAGTATGAGGCTAATGGAACCACATACGCATTCTAAGTTGCATATTATGGGATGTATCTGCCATTATTATCGAAGATCAGAAAAGACATCAGCATTTAGCAAAGGTTAAAATTTTTCTCTCATTGAGTTTTCTTTTTCTTTCTCTCCCCTTTTCTGTGAGAAGAGTAATTTGAAAAGGCTACAGTTGGGGAAAAAAGCAATGAAGAACAAATTGCTGTACATGAAGTTTCGTTTTTGAATAGCTAGGAGATTAATTCACTTGACTGCATTGGGTTCATTACAACCCCAAGCTACCCCAAAATGAAATATCACGTGCGGCACCGTCTTTGCCCCATAGGTCATAATACTATAGTGATCACAGCAGGGTTGGGCTCGATTATAGAAAATGAGACCCCAGCCAATGCTCTCAAATACCCCCTTCCTGCCAAGGAGCTCGCCGGGTGCTGTAATTGTGTTTACCTATTACCCTGCCTTTATTTCATTACTCTGGACTTGTGAGGTGCCATAAATGGAGACAGAATTTGGGAAGGTTCTGGAAACTCTTACCAATAAACACTGTGTTTAGGAAAACGTCCTTCTGCGACTTTAGAGCAAATCATTTATGCCTTCCTCTCTTCCCTGAAATTTTGCAGCATATCCTCAAAGCCCCCATAAGGAAGAGGCAGAGAAGGCGAATTACTCTGAACCTGGAAGCATTTGATCCTTCCTAGGATCAAAAAGTTATGTAGGTGGGAGAGATAGGCACCCAGGTCTTCTTGCTTCCTCTTTCTTTGTGTAAGTGAAGAACAAATCTATGGGCCAGATTTGTTCTTTAACTCCATTGCTCTGGTTCATCTGGTTTCAGAGTTACTATTGGCCAGATACTGACTCATTTAATGTGCACAGCAAGCCGTGAGGTAGGGAGTGATAGACACAGGTTTTCTCTTTCCGTCTGTTACTATTATTCAGTTTTGAACATATTTGGTCCTGGGGTTTGAACTCTTGGTTTCAGTGCCCAGGATCACACTGAGACAATCACAGATATCACTTGGCATTGTGGGGTAGAGCTAAGTATTGAAGGCTGACATCATACCTGCAAGAAACGTGTACCACTGAGTCACATCCCCAGGCCTCCTTATTTGATGATCTTGTATATACCAAGTGAGGTTCAGATAACTTATAGTCTCTCAACTCAGGTGTACCTACCAGTTACAGTTGGTTTTACTTATATTTGGTTACTACTTATATGTGGTAGTGTTATTTTGTGTTTATTTGGGGGCGACTCCTAATAATCCTCAGGGATTACTCTTGAGTCTGTGCTCAGAGATCACTCCTGCTCCCCTTTCTGCCAAGGAAGTGACGTTGGAAGGTTACATATAGTGCTAAGGATCAAACTAGTGCCAGCCACGTGCAAGACAAGTGCCTTTACTCACTGTTTGAATGTAGATGAGCCTGTCATTCTGACCCCCGGACCATACCAGGAGTTAGTATTCTGGCTTTAAACAGAACAAAAGCCAGGCATCACATATAATCCCCCAGCCACTGCCAGGAGTGACTCCTGAGCACAGAACTAGGTGTAAATCCCAAGCATTACAAAGTGTAGCCCCATAAACAAAAAAAAATTAAATAAGAATGAAACAACAAATAAAATAAGACTATAAAATCCAGATCCCGGACGAGAACAATGCAGTCTTCTGCCCCCGCGCCTGGGTGTTCCTTCCCGGAGCCCCTTGGAGGGGAGCGGGTTGAGCTTTCCTCCCCGCCCCGACCAGGGCTCGGGCAGCCAAAGACCTCCAGGACCAGCCACCACCACGCTGAGACCACTCTCCGCACACATGAAGGTACTGGCAGAGGGACAAAGCCACGCGGGTTCCGGGGCCGAGACCTCCAAGCCTACTCGAATTAGAGTCGAGCATCTTCCACCCAGATCCTCCAAATTCCAGTAGGCGGGGGTCACACCCACCACCTGGCCCCCTGGCGCCGTGTAATCCCATCAGCGGCCAAGACTCAGAGACTATAAAATCCAGATCCCGGAACCACGCGGCCGCAAATGCGGCCGCGACATCTTATCAGAACTTTTTTTAATGACATCTTATTGTCTCATTACTACTTTGGACAAACTTGCAGGCTATGGAATGTAGCCTGCCCACAGGGCAGAGTCTGGCAAACTCCCCGTGGCATACCAAATATGCCAAATACCAGTAACAATGATGGGTCTCATTCTCCTAAATAGCCTTGAATATAATCTCAGGGCTAGGATGAAAGAGACGTTACTGGGGCCTGCTCGAGGCAATCGACGAATAACAGGATGATGAAATGAATGAATGAATGAAACAACAAATGTTCAGAGAGATCGGAAAACTCAACCCAAATCACAGAATGGCTTTCACAATGATAAAACTGAATTTCAAAACCCTAGTCTGTCTGATTTTAAATTCCAAATTCCAATTACTCCAAATCTGAGTACTCTTATCTTGCATTTCCCAGTTAGGTGAGAACTTATCTGGATTTATTTGCTTGTCTATCTCCATCAGCAGGCTAAATCTCTATCTGTGTTTCCAGCAGTCTGCAGATAGCAAGTGACCAGACCTTGGTGGTTCCATAAACCTTTATGAAATTCACATAAAATCTCTCAGGACTCACCCCTTTCCAGGTCCAGCTGGAAGCTTCCCCATACATGCATAGTTTTTTCACTGACTTTGGAGGTTGGCTTGTTGGTTTGTTTTCAGACCACATCCAGCTATGCTCAAGGCTTACTCCTGGCTCTATGCTCAGGGATTCCTCTTGGTGCTGTTATATAAGGGTCCATAAGCAGTGCCAGGGATCAAACTGGTATCTACTGTATGCAAGGCAAGCACCTTAAGCTGTGTATATCTCTCCAAACCTCTCACTGACTTTGCCTTCATTGCATTACCACCTTTATTCTTCCAAATCTGACTTTCAGTTTAAGAAAAGAAGAATCACCTGTCAAATCACTGGTGAGCAGTATTTCACAGTTTCCCCAGTGGGACGGTGGTGGCCACTGCATTCGAGGATGTAGTAGTAGTCTCTGGTGTAATGGGTTGGGGGAGCACTTTTTGCTTGTTCACTTAGGATGGCAGATTTTCAGAAGTGTGCTGGGTGATTTTTTTTTTCTGAAAAGTGGGAAATAAGTCAGATAAGTTTGGGAACTTCTACCTTTTAGGAATCTAATGCCACAAAAAATGTGGTCTGGGACCCTGAGCTACAAGATAGTAGATGCTTGTCATGTCTAGGAATACTATTAATTATTATGTGAATGAGAAATAAATGTATGTTCTGTTTGATTATCAGGGTATATTGTTATAGTCCCTAACATTGTTCTACCTACTAGCATACATAATCAGTAACAAATGAAGAAGAATTCTTAATTACTGTTTTTGTGGAAGAGACGACCACCATTTCTGTTTCAGAGTAAACTGAAACTCTAGCTGTTTCTATTCCATTCCTTGATGACAACAACAACATTAAGTGGTCTTAACTGGTCTTAACTGGTCTGTTGGTTTTTACCTAATGGAATGCACAGCAGGAATCAACATCACTTTCCCTTTGAGAAAACTTACTTTCCAACAGTTAGGTGATTTACCCAATGACTAGATATTGGGAGAGTCTTGCCTCGGTTTCTTCAATAAAAGAGAAAATAGTTGATTGTTAAATTTTTTTTTAAGACCTCAAAGTACCTTTCATTTGGGGCTAGTTTTCACATCCCTCTTATGTGAACAAAGACTCAGGGTAAAGCTCAGTTGACTGATGACCGGTCTTCCACCCACTTCTTAAAATATCTTAGCCAAGACAGCAAAAGTACAAATGCTACCTCCCAAGGAATGATGCTTTTCCCAGACTATCAAAAAGGAAATTATGTTGCTCCTATGTAATTGTCTATCTTCATCTTATGTTTTAAAAATAACTATATAGTTTTTGCAAAACAAATGTGTGAATATTATGGAAACTTTAAAAGATGAGAAACAAATCCCCTGAATTAAAGCCCACTCAAATATAGGTAAGACATGGATCATCCAAAGTCATTAGATGTTCTTCCACAACATACATCCCTTTGAATGATCATTAAAAGGGAATGTTCTCTTAGTGGACTGTATCACTATTTATTCATTCATTTACTTGTTTTGGGGTCTTGGGTATAGTGACTGAAACTGGGGCCTCACACAGGCAGGGCAAGAGAACTACCACTGACCTACTTCCTGGCATATATCAATGTTGGTTCATAGAAGCAACATCCCAGGTAAGGCCATGTATCATCAGCTCTCAATGAAACAGCAATGCCAGCAGAAAATTAGGGTGATCAAAGCTATAAATTTGGCAGCTTCCATCCATCCATTCATCTGACAGATGCTTGTTGGGTATCTTCTCTGGGGCAGACATGGTGGCCATGTTAGCAAGCCAATCTGAAAGAGTAGAAAACTTCTATCAGGTGGGATCATTATCTTGCTTAAGAAAGTTGCTATGTAGAAGCAAAATGCCACCCCCTCCTCCTCCTACACAGATCACATCCCCTGGAGTTAGAGAAAGGCCTGAAGGTGCTGGTCAGAGGGGCCAAAAGCAAGCAGGGCCTGACATAGGCCAGGCAGGAATTTATCACTCACCTACCTTCCCTGTTCTGGTATTTCTTTCAATCAGATAGTACAAGGTTCAAAGTACTTGTATGTAATCTGCTTACCCTTGTATGATCCTTGGTACCCAGGCATATGGTCTCTCGAGCATCACCAGTCACTCTGTGGTCACTCTTGAACACAGAGCCAGCAATAGCCCCTGAGAGCGATGAAGTTGGCTCAAAATATAAATAAATAAGAAGGTCTTGGAAACATTTTATATTTCTGTCAAGTAGGACATCCTTCTGGGTTTATAACCACATGTACACACAAGGCAAAGAACTCCCATTTTCCTATGGTGAGAAACTAAGGCTCAGCAAGTCTGACCCAGGTGATGTGGGTGGCCAGTCTCCAAAACAGGACTAAGCTTCAGTCTCTGTATTTGTGGGTGCAGCATCTGTCTTGTAGAGGTTGTGGTCTCCTGTTTCCACGTCTCCTCACATAGTCAGGTTGAAGCAGATAAAGCCCAAGAGACGACTAGTGTGGTAACACACACTTCGAAGAGCTGTGACATTGTGCCCCCAAAATTCAGAGTCATGTGAACGAACGCATGGTATTTCTGTTAAAAGTAAATGAATGAATCCAAAACTGAGAGAGCATGAGGGAGATTGCCTAGTTCATTCATGACTTCCCTTTCCCTACTGCTCTTGCCCTGGCTTCCCTAGTCATGTGACTTGCTCCAAACTACAGACTGTTCCAGAACTGAGCATGCTCTGTTTTAAAGTAAGAATACAAATGAACCACAGGTTTCTTCCATTGAGAAAGGGTCATAACCTAGAGACCCCGCAACAGACTGAGTGCATGCTTTGATGCAGAAGACCCAGGTTCCATCCCCAGTACTACTTGAGCTCTGCTAGGGGTGCAATTCCTGAGCATTACCAGGCATGATTTCCTCCACAGCAAAAGACAAGGAAAGGATATCCTCCTCACCTATGACAGTGCTCCATCAACCCTCCTCACCTACCCCGTTACCAGAGCCCACCTTCAATAGGTCTTGACTATTTCTTGAATCTCATAGATCCTAAATGAGCAGCTTAGAGCTACCTAAACCTTACTTGTAGCTCTGCCAGAGTTTCCCCAGGGACACACAGATCTCTATGGAAGAAATAAATGTCTGCAGCTATGAGCTGCTGGTATGTGGGGCTTGTTTGTCATACCACGTTATCATAGCACTAGCTGACTAATTCAGAGCAGTGCAAAACAGAAGCCTCACTTGTGAAGGGCAAACTAAATGTCACGTCCTCCAGGGCATGTTTCCGATATTCCTTCATCATCTTTCTGCCTCGCCAGACAGAATCAATCTCTCCTTTCTGCCTCCTTAGTATTTTGCTTGTGCCTCTGTTAGAGTTGACATTTACCACTGCCTGCCTGCTCACACATTGCTCTACGTGTCCGGAATTCCTGCTGCAGTGAAAAGGCATTTGTAGGGGTGGGGGTGCTTGGTTTGTTGTTGTTGTTGTTGTTGTTTGAGAGTAGTTGACTGTTTACAGTGTCTCTAGATTAATGCTGGGCATATAGTAGTTGCTCAAAAATATTCACTGGAGGACTTTGGGGCCTTCCAGAGAAACGGAGCTGAGCACAGCAGGCCTGCTTCACCTTCAAGGGGCGCAAGCTTGCACAAACAACCTGGCTTCTATGAGAACAGGCACGAGGGAGATATGGAAACAGGAGCCAAAGTCTTTCCTAAGACAGATGCTGCACCCATAGTCAAGAGACTGAAGTCTAGTCCTGATTTGGAGACTGGCCACCCACGTCACCTAAGCCAAACTCACCGAGCTTCATTTTCCCCACTAAAGGAGAAGAGGGTTCGTTCATACTCACATGTGGTTATAAAATCCAGAAGATCATCCCACCTAACAAAATTATAACACCCTCCCAAGGCCCTGTTATTTATTTTTTGAGCCATACCCCATAAATCTCAGGGGCTATTCCTGGCTCTGTATTCAAGACTGAACACTGGTAGTGCTCGGGGGACCATTGGCCTGGGTGCCAGGGATCATACCAGAAATTTACAAGGCAAGTACCTTTACCCCTGTTCTATCTCTCTGGCCCCAAGACCATGATAAACCTAGCAAACCAGCTTATTTTCTCTGTGGGAGCTAGTTCCTGGAGATTCTCATGCAGTTGTCATCTGGAAATGGAATCTTTCCGGGGAAAACGTTAAACTTTGGAATCTACTTATTTTATCTGCCAAGTACCTGCAGGAATGAGCTTCCTTATTCTTACAGCTAGATTGTTTACCAACCTAAGGGCTGAGGTCTTCATACTCTGCTAGAACAGGAGAGAAGCTTAGAGTACATTGTAGGATTCTAACAAAGCAAAGAGGAATTTTTAAGTGCTAAAGCTCAAAAGACAGCTCAAATTTTCCAAGAACGTTGCATATGTTCACGTACAGCTCATATGCATGCCAACAATTACAAAGGATTGTATTTGTTATACATCCTGTGCAAGAAACACATGCTTGGCAAGGGCCCTGAAAAATATGCATTTGGGAGATCTGCACAGGAGTTTAGTTACATTGTTCCTCAACCAAAGGCCACAGGGCCCCTGGGTGCCCCCCAGTATATTCCCAGGGGGTCACAGGTGAAAATCAGATCAATGGAAACCACAACACAAGACTAGGGGGCCCACCTGTTGGAAAAAGGTTGAGAAACACTGGTTTAGAGTACCTGCATGGGAAAAGCATGGTCAAAAATTCAAATTCCAGGTGCCAGGTGACTTCCGGGGAGCTCCCCTATCTGCAGCTGTCAGTGCTGCCAGCGGTTTCCTGTAGCAGTGCAGCCAGATGGATGGCAGCACCCCAAAGGGGGTGCAATCCCCAGCAATGACCATAGTGGAGCAGAGGTTCAAGCACTCTCGACAGGAATTACAGCCTGAGAACAGTGTGGTGTCACTGTCACCAGTGGAGAGCACCATCACAAGCATCACCTTGTGACCTCCAAAGACCTTGGCTGAGAGCGTGAGCTCCGTGGTGTGTGTGTGTGTGTGTGTGTGTGTGTGTGTGTGTGTGTGTGTATACAAGTGCCACAGCTAAAGGAGCACAGTGCCCAATGAGCACCGAGGCCACAGGAGCAAGCACCACTGCTGATATGTGTCCAATGGCCAGCACACAGTGAAAACTATGCAGGTGTACTGCCAAGAGTATGTGCCACACCTGTTCATCCCAACATCAGTCACAAAGAAGTAGAAGGTTTTAAATATTGTAATTTTTTAAAAAAATTTTAAATGAATCACCGTGAGTTACGGTTACAGACTTACAAACTTTCGTGCTTATATTTCAGTCATACAATGATCAAGTACCCATCCCTCCACCAGTGCCCATTCTCTACCACTAATCTTCCCAGTATCCCTCCCAATACCTCCCCATTAACCCCCGGTTTTAAATACTTTTAAATAAGATAAAATAACCCATTAAAAATGTCTGTCAGGGCCAGAGCGATAGCACAGCGGGGAGAGCATTTGCCTTGCACATGGCCATCCTGGGTTCAATCCCTGACATCCCATATGGTCCCCCAAACATTGCCAGTAGTAATTCCTGAGCACAGGAGTTACCCCTGAACATTGCTGGGTGTTACCCTCTTCAAGAAAAAGCAAAAAAAATGTCTGGCTGGCTAGAGAGATAGTACAGTGGGTACAAACCATATACTTGCTGATGCCAGTTTGATCCCTAACACCCGACATGGTTCCTTAAGTACTGCCAGGAGTGATCCGTGAGCACAAAGCCACGGGGAAGCCCTGTACACCAACTGCTAAGGCCTCCGAACAAACAAAACAACACCCTTTGTATTCACTTGTCTTTTGGACATGGGCAGCTGGGACACATCTGGCAGTGCTCAGGTGCTATTCTGGCTCTGTGCTCAGGTGTGTCCTCTAGTGGTGCTCAGGGGACCATATGTGGTACCTGGGATTCAGCTGGAACCAGATGCATGCAAGGACACAAGGTAAGTGCTGTAAATGTGAACTCTCTGACCTATTCTCTCTTCTCAAGAAAATCAGGAACAATGTACATTCTCTCTTACTCCACGTCCAAGAGATGCAGCCAGGTCACAGAGCACAAAAGGAAAGACTCAGAAATTGGAAAGTGACCTCAGCCCCAAATCTTTGCTCTCTCTTGCTCTCTTGACAACCTGTGCAGGATTCTTAACCTTGCTTGAATTTCAGTTACCTTCCCAGTAAAATAGAGGTTCCCTCCCCTCCACTGCAGGGCTGTGATGTTGTGAGAGAAAATTTTTGAATGTTCCTAGTACCACCAGATACACACATCAGGGATCATGGTTAAGGGTGGGCTGGGATGGACAACATATCCTTGGAAGAGGCTTTTCAGGAACCTTTTGTCCTGGGATGAAATGGCCCTGAGGTTACTCTATTTTGAGTTCTGGTTTTCAGTTTCATCATTATTTCGTCTGCTCCCTCCTTCGCTGTTAGGCTTCAGTTGTCAGTGCTAATGGCCATCAGCGAGAAATGACAGCTGCCTCTTCATGCTGTCAGGCTGCTACCAACGGACTTGCTGCCTCAAATCTGCTTGGAATTATATGTCAAATGGAATAAATAATACCAAGCAGAGCCTGAAGACACTGTTCCCTGGGGCTGGTGAATGACGTTTAGTGCGTGGGCTTTGTTGCCACGACTCTAGAGACCCAGGCTCTGCTCCACCATACTGTTGGCACCTGTCTCAGAAAGCACCAACAGTTCCCGACCACAAAGGCCCTCCTTAATCTCTTTCCTATAAAGAAGCCCTTCTGGGATACATGTCTTGGCATAACATGGCTTCAATTCAGCACTTTTGAAAAAGTTATGGTGGTGAGGACGGAGAGAAAGAACTGGGGTTCAGACACTTGCTTTATATGCAACCAAGCTCAATTAAGCTCAATTCGCTCTCCAGCACTATGTATAATCCTCCAGACACCGCCAGGATGACTTCCATGAATATCCCCTAAGCACTGCCAGGGGTGGCCCCCAAACCAAAAACAAATAAATAAAATGACAAGTGTTGATGATGTTGGTTATTATTATTATTATTATTATTCGGGTTGGAGCGATAGCACAGAGCATAGGGCGTTTGCCTTGCACGTGGCCAACTTGACTGACCCAGGTTCGATTACCTCTGCCCCTCTCGGAGAGCCCGGCAAGCTACCAAGAGTATCTCGACTACATGGCAAAGCCTGGCAAGCTACCCGTGACATATTTGATATGCCAAACACAGCAATAAGTGTGACAATAGAGACATTACTGGGCCCGCCGAGCAAATCAATGAACAACAGGAGGACAGTGACAGTTATGCTGCTGATGATGATGATTTTGGGACTGTTTTGCTGAGTGGTGTATGCAGTAGGACTAGTAGATGATGAATATGGGTTTGGAGGTTCTAGCTGAAACTCTGTGAAACAACTTCAGCTCTTGCATCTGAAAAAGCAGACAAATTAGACAGGATGATCTGTGAGTTCCTCCATTCTGTGAATTGACATCAAGATACCCAGACGACGGCTCTGCAGAAACTCCCCAGCGTCTGGAGCCAACTTCACTTTATGGTTTTGGCCTTCATGGTTTGTTCTATCTTGAGGCTGTCAGTGGATAGCCAAATTCTTCACATCGTTTTCTGTTCTCTTTACTATTTCTTTTTATAACGATTTTGTCCTTAATTTGGACTTATTTCAAGGAGAAAGATGTTAAGTATTTAAAAGTGATGGGATGTTTTAATCTGGGTTGGAAAGCCTGTTCCTTGAGAATGGCTTAATTAACATTTCCAGGTTCATAACATTTTCATTTATTCATCTTTTTGTTTTTAAATGGTTTTTTAAGTTTTCCGGAGACGGTGATCTCACGTTCCTAATGGATTATAAGAGTGAGAGTGATTCTGCTGGGATCCGCATTCTTATTAGCTTTAAGATTCACATTAGGCAGAAAAATGGGGGGAGCTTGAGCAGAATAGGTCCAGTGTGCTAATAAAAAAGAAACAGAACTTTAGTTCCATGCAAGATGATGTGGCAGGATTGCCAAGCTGAAAAACAGATTGAAGAAAAAAACCACCCACTGACCTTGGAACCAGACAAATGTTTTTCTTCCCCGAGTCCAGCCTTTGGATGGGGCGACCCTGTCTCTCACCCAGGTAATGCTTCTGCAAGGATGCAACTTGTCACGGGGTCACACGCCTATTTAGCAGGTTTCTCTGCCTGTGGAGGGTGCCCCAAACATAAACCGAATTCAGCTTTTTGAAAAAGCATTGGATGGGGAACCAGGAGGCTTGGCCTCCACTGTGTTGATGGGTTCTGGGACCAAGAACTATCTATCTCAGGCTCTCTTCCCATAGCTAAACATCCGGGAGCCAGAGAGAGAGAGAGAGAGAGAGAGAGAGAGAGAGAGAGAGAGAGGAGAATGGGTAGGGTCCTTGCCTTACAGACCCAGGTTTAATCCCAAATCCCCATAGGATCTCCGAAGCCCCTCCAGGAATGATTCCTGAATGCAGAGCCAGGAGCAAGCCCTGAGTAGCACCGTGTGTGACTTCAAAACAACAACAATAACAGAAATAAAAATGAAAAATTCCTGAACTATCTGCACGATGTGAGATGGTTTGATGACCGGTACTCAAGATGAACAATAAAGGTCTTGATGCTGCCTGATCAGTTGACAATTGTGCCTTGTTCCTGCCTCCCTTAAAGCTATGATTGCGACAGCTGTGGAGCCTCCGAACACAGATCTATTAATAGCACATCTAGCCCCATGATCTATAAATAACATCACTGTCTGCACTGTCTTGTCCATCTTGGGTACAACGTCCTATACATTCGCCTGGGCCCTGGCCTTCCACTCCAAGTGGGGCAGGAGAGAGGGATGAGACAATTAGGTCCAGTATCTTGTGGGCTTCAGAACTGGTTTGGCGATGCCTGTGCCCTCTGACCCCCTCTCTGAGACAGATCATCAGAACTGGGAAGCACCCCCGAGCCGCTGCTGCGGCTGGTTGCTTCTCTGACTCATGATGGAAGAAAGTGTGGCGTGTGGGTCTTGGTCCTTAATGAAAATTCATCCCAGGTTTTCACTCTCCAGAAACGCAGCCCATTTTATTTCGCAGGAAGGAAAGGAAATGAGTGCAGAGAATGGGAAACTATATTGAAATGTCCTAAGCCAACCCAGCAAGAACTGCCATAATCGAAGGGCACACAATAATTAAAACGCCCTGTTTATCTTTTTTATGGTGCATTTTCTTTTTTCGAGGGGAATTCAGGGGTTAAGCCATCCCAACATGCCTCAGTCCCAATTTATAAAATGGAATATCTTCCATAAATCAAAAGTTACAAACAGACTTTGTAATGTCATAACTCTTACCACGGCCCTCGTCTTGATTGATTCCTATACATACATTCTGGCTGATTACCATAATGTGCTCTTGGGGGACAATTGGCACTAGATGGGGAGAAAGGAGCAAGCAGGGAAGTAAATAACAAATGGGCCTGGCTCCTCCTCATCCAGAGTGATTTCACTCCAATGTTCCATCATATCAACTGGGAAAGAGAGTCGTAGGGTTTGGGCAATCAATTACAGATATGTGTAGAGGCAGACACAATCATTTCGCTGATTGTCACCGGTCTCGAGCAGTGACACCGAGAAGTGATCCGTCACTCGATTCCTTCTGACACCCTGAGAAAGATGGCTGACACTTGTAGGCTCACAGGCCCCCGGATTGGTTGGCTTCTAAGATTGAAAAATCGCTGTGTTTCGAACTTATCCAAACCTTGAAATGCTCTGTGGCTAAGTTCGCTGCTCTCTGGCAAACATTTAGAGAGAGTGCCAAGGCGTGAATGACGTCATGCTGGACTGGCACGTGCTGTCACCTGGGGAGGTGGGGGACGTGGTCACTGAGGGGGCCAGTGGGCAGCAGTAGAGTTTCAGGCAGGAAGAGGACCCATGGACCTCCCACGTGAGGACCCTAGAGGCCACACACTAGAGGGAGCAGCCCAAGGTGCAGATAAGCCCCTGCCTGCACCCCAACGCCCCCTGGTCAGGACACTCGGTCCATGAGGTTTGAGGTCACTGGACCCCTACTCTGAGTCTCCTGCCTTGGGAGGTTCATTGTGTTCACTCACCTTGTCTCTCCCAGCTGGGATTCTACTTGGCCCACAGGGCACTGGTGAGTAACCTTTAATTTTTCCTTCTTTAAATATTTTTTTATAGTTTAGGTAACAGGGTTACATTTCTGTTAACATTTATGGTTTTGATGGACTAATTTATTACAAATTAAAAAGGTAAAAGGTAAAGGCCCTCCCGTTGTTCATCGATTTGCTCGAGTGGGCCCAGTAACATCTCCATTGGAGATTTTTGTTGTTACTGTGTTTGGCATATCAAATACATCACGGGTGGCTTGCCAGGCTCTGCCGTGTGGGCAAGATACTCTCGGTAGCTTGCTGGGCTCTCCGAGAGGGGCGGAGGAATCGAACTCGGGTCGGCCATGTTGGCTGCGTGCAAGGCAAACGCTCTACCGCTGTGCTATCACTCCAGCCCGTGATGTATTCGATATGCCAAACACAGAAACAATGAGTCTCACAATGGAGATGTTACTGGGCCCGCTCAAGCAAATTATTACAAATTATCAGCATCAAAATACCCAAGACCCTCCACCACTATCCTCAGGTTCTTCCTAGTTCACCTCTTCTCCTCAACTGCTTAGTTTCTTGTTTGTTTTTTCTTTTGTTTTGTTTTTTCTTTTGGTGTCACACCTGGCAATGCACAGGGGTTACTCCTGGCTCTGCACTCAGGAGTTACTCCTGGCAGTGCTCAGGGGACCCTATGAGATGCTGGGAATCGAACCCGGGTTGACTGCGTGCAAGGTAAACACCCTAACTGCTGTACTATTACCCCAGCCTCCTCAACTGCTTAGTAATCTCAGTTTTGCAACCAAATACCAAGGTTCTGCCTTATTCAATATTATTCCCTTGTTTTCTCTCTCTCTCTCTCTCTATATATATATATATATATATGTATATATATATATATATATATATATATATATATGAGTGAGATCATCTGGGCAACAACTTTTTCCTCGAGAGTAAGTACAATAAAATACTCAACTGTACTTAACATACATTTCTACCCCTCCTCCCAGACTCCAGTCCAAATTAAAAAAAAAATTGTTAAGACCCTTGGGTTAAAAAGGGGAGGAAAAAAACCGGTCTTATACATGAATGACCTCCCTGATTAAATTACAGCGTGTCATTGAGAAAACTGGCACTGCCTTTGAAGATTTAAAACATTAATATGCGTACGTTTGGGAAGTCACCACTTGAAGTCAGTTCTTGAACCAGAGCACAGGTGCCTTCTAGAAAACAGCTGGGCTTTACAGGGAAAGGGGTTCCTGGGATGAGGGCTGGGCTGTCTCTCAACTCCTAAACCAGAAGCACTGAGGGGAGCATCCCAGGAAGAAGACACCAGTCAGGGGGAGTCCTGGTGGGCACCAAGTCCCCCAGAAAGAGACAGAGAATGCTGGCAGATTCTATCAGTACCTTGATGGGTACCCATCTCCTGTCTCCCTGCTCCTCTGGTACCCAGAATCTCTTCCAGCCGCCCAGGCACCAGCCCCTCCATCAGCACTTTTACTCCCAGCTCTGGAGGATCTAAAGCAGACCCTGCACTGTCCCAGACTTCTCTGTGTAAATCACCCAGAAATATGACGACCTTCTGCAGGAATGATGTTCTGCGTTTCAAAGTTCATTTGCTTCTAAACTAAATCAGTGGCAGCTACCGGGTGCTCGACTGGGTTCCTCAAACCACTTGACCCCCACCTCCCTTAAATCCTTTCATTCGTACTGGACGCCTCATGTGCCCTGCCCTCCAAGGTGACAGAGCATGCCTGGTGCTTACCGCCTCTTCACATTGAGGACCCACTTTCCATTGTTAAAAAGGCCTGGGAGCAGATATTGGGGAAGGATGAAGGATAATTACTGGTCTTCTTACAGCCCTTTGCACTTCTCAAAGGGCTTTGGTGCCTGTCACTTCATTTCACCCCCCAAGAAAATGACCCCTGGAAGTAGCCCTGTATCCTACTTCAGGGATGAGAAACAGAGAGTCGGGCACTGTTCAAGGACATACAGCCCCTGTACCACAGTCTCCACACAAACGGCACTAACCTGCCTGTTGGAAAAACAATAGCAAATAATGACTGTGACGGAGAATGCAACCAAAGACCAAGGTTCTGCCTTATTCAATACTGTTCCCTTGTTGTGTCTCTCTCTATATATATATGAGTGAGTGAGCTCTTCATAGTACAGGGGTAACAGTACAGAGGTTAGGGTCCAGCCTCTGAGCACTGACAGTGCCAAGCCTGAAATTCTTAGCCACGTCCCTTTACCGGGCACCAGCAACCCTCTTTTAGCCCCTTCTGCGAAGCTGATAGAATCCTTAGCATTCCTCTACACAACTTCAGCCTGGAGAGTTGACAGAAAGTTCTGGAACTGTCTGGAACTTAGCTCTCAAAATGGAAAACTTAGCTCAAAGCCCGGACCGCATCACAGAATTCATAAAGTCGCTGCAGAAAGGTCTAGAAGAAAATCTTTCACCGAGTATTAGAACATTCACAAAACGCTAAGGGCCTGGAAAATGATTTCATCAGTTATTTTGATGACAAAAAAAAAGTATGAAACAGAATCGACTAATTCATAAATAACTCCAGACTCTCATCTATTATTTCTCACATTATAACTTACAATGGAATAATTGTTTCTAGTTCTGCTGAGTATTTCCTCATGCTTTTGGGTCTCCTTGGTAAATCTTATCACTGGGCAACTCCTCAGACATTTGGAGCTTGCCTCTATTATGAGGAGAACAAGTAAATATTAATAGCAATTTGTTTTTAGTACAACACAGCATTAATTTCACCACAGAGACCTTCTTTTTTTAAAAAAAAATTCTTCATTTCAGAGAAAATTGGCTGAGATTTTCCAAAGAAGGACTCACAGAAAAACAACCACAACTGCAGGACCAAAACCCGGGTCCCATGATCTTATACAAATCTCAACTTACATTTTATTTACTATGTACATTACAGCAAACCAATATGAACCATAACTCCATTTAGATAATAATAATCAAATTATCCAACCCGGGATAGCATGTATTATAGATTTGGGTCTAAATTTAATATAAAAATGCAGTAGTCCTTGTTTGGAGGAGTTTATTAAGGGTGAGCAAAGAAAAAGCTTTTTCAATAGTCTATAACTCTCTAATGGCCTTTTTCAAATAAAATGGGAAAGAATTTGAAAAGAAACCTATATCAGTGAGCTGCAATTGTAACATTACAGTACAGGTCTATAAATCTTGGCAAGCTCAGAAGATTGCCTAAACCAGCAATACAATCTGTCCAAACCTCATTGTCTCCACGACCAGCCAGCCTCATTTTAAGAAATGTATGTGGTCTTCAACCTAATTTTATCACCTTCATTTGTAAACTAGTCAATCAATCAAAGCATCCAGGGAGTCTAAATAGAAAAAGGAGTGCATTTTCATGCATTCCGGGCGACACAGTCAAAAATTAATCTCCACTTGATCAGACGTTTCTTGCCCTCATCTCAATAGACCATCATTAGGGTCAGCAATGTATATTAAAAATAGAGTTCCCGCAAACAGTTCACCAGCTGGAGTTTGCAGGCTGCCTGCCCTTTCCTCAAAAGCGTCCTCCTCTTGCCAGGAGCGGGAATATGTGCGAGAGATTCATCTGGAACGAGGCAGGCTGGCGAGAAAATGCCTGCGGTTACCTGCACTCCTAGCTTATGTGGCCTGTGTGCCTGGACCATTGCGACCCTCTCCAGGAGACTGGGAGAGAAATCATGCCTAAAGCTGAGTGCCCAAGGAGTAACCTGGGGAAGAAAGAGCCAGTCCCCTATGCAGGAAGGAGCTTGACCTGGGGCAGGAGTGAAAAAAATCCAGAGAAAGGGCAGAAATAAGCGTGTTGTGACCTCTGGGTTCCTCCCGCCCCAGATCTCCATCCTGGGGCCCTGTTCCTCCTTGGGCACAGGTCTCTTCTGGGCTGGGAGTCCACACAGGTGGTTCTTTCCCAGGAGCCTCTGCTGTCAGGTGCCATCTTGGACCTCTGGGTGCCTGGGCAGGAAGTACTGCAGCTGGTCCTCAACACCTGTTACTGAAGGAAGAAGGTTGATGATAACTTCCTTTGCAGGTCATTAACCTTGGCACATCGTGGACATCTCTCTTTTTCTGCCTCTGGTCTCTCTATCTCTGTCTCCCATACTCTCTCTTTCTGTATCTCTGTTTCCACCCCTCCACCCCCCATCTCTCACACAGGTACTTGGAAACTTAACAGGTTTTACCTTCAAACTTGAGCCAGAACCCCACCTCCACCCCCACTATGCTGAAGAGAGCCTCCACCCTCGCTAGTCTGTCCTATAATAAACAGCACCCCAAGCCTACTGCTCTCCCTCCTACTCTCAACACAGAAGCCAGAAGTGATTCCTTTAAAATACAAATCAAAAGACTCTACTATTAAGATGAAATCCTTTAGCGGTGTCATGTTACTAAGAGCAGCAGCCAATGTCCTTAAAATGGAAGACTCAGGGCTATCAGAACCATCCTGAGTGTGAAACTCACTCTGGATCTAGGATCTCCCTACAGCATCTCCCTTGGTGAACCTGGCACAGCACCTGCGGTTGCTACTATGGTCTCAATTATGAATAGTCATGTTGCTAGTCGAGCAAGCTTTGGTGTGTTAGGCCAATGGGTTGAGAATTTAACCTTCCTGGGGCTGGAGTATAGCACAGCAGGTAGGGTATTTGCCTTGCACGTGGATGACCTGGGTTCGATTCCCAGCATCCCGTTTGGTCCCCTGAGCACCGTCTTAGTAATTCCTGAGTACAGAGTCAGGAATAACCCCTGTACATCGCAGGGTGTGACCCAAAAAGAAAAATAAAGAATTTAACCTTCCTTATGTTATATACTACTGACCTCTCTGGAACAAGCAGACATTTAGGAATTGTTGAAAGTCATAACTTCATGTAGGTGTTGCTATGGCAGGTGGAAGCTTCCACCGATGCTGTCTATAAAAGAACTAGAGAGATATGTATTGAGGGGGAAAAAAAGTCTTATGACTAAAACCCCCATCTTGGATCTGGAATGAATTTAAAGGAGTCCCTTAGCCTCTCTTTTACATTATTTTAGGCATTACAATCCCACCACATAAAAGAAGGAATCCTCATTGGTGGAAATGCTGTCTTGTTCAGCCTCTACTGAAAGAAGTATGGAGGTTCCACCAAAAAGAATCAAATACCCAATGATTTCACTTCTTGGCCTATACCAATTAAACACACACACGTTTATGCGCACACGCACACACACACACACACTTACACACAATCAAAAAGATGTATACACACCTATGTTCATTATAGCACTACCACAAATGAATGGACAAAGAAGTTAGGGCATATATTCACAACGGAATACTCTGCAGCACTAAGAAAAGATGGAAACGTGCAGTTCACTGCAATATGGATAGAACTGAAAGATGTCATTGTAAGTGAAATAAAGTCAGAGTGAAAGGGGTAAGTATCTAGATGATCTCACTCATTGATGGAATGTAAAGTTACAAAACAATGATAAATCCTTTGTCTTAGATTATAAAAATTAATAAAAAACAGTGGGTGGAGGTGGAGGCGGGGGATGAAGATCAGACCAGAGGGGTGGAGGGTCCTGGATACTTCGGTGATGGCGGGGGTACAGTAGCTTTATATATCAATGCAACAAACTTCAACACTCTTGTAACCACGTTACCTAAATTAGAATTTAAAATTATTAAATGAGAACAAAATTATTGGGCTGGAGCTATAGCACAGTGGGTAGGGTGTTTGCTGACCTGGGTTTGATTCCCAGCATCCCATGTGGTCCCCCAAACACCGCCAGGAGTAACCCCTGTGCATCACTGGGTGTGACCCAAAAAGAAAAGAAAAAGAAAAAAGAATAAAATTATTTAAATTATTCAATAAAATGAATAAATTAATTAAATTATTTAATAAAATAAAGTATTTAAAAATTATTAAATAAAAATTTTTAATCTTATACCAAAAAATTCACCACAATCTCTAGCACAGTTCTGACACCCTCTGAATGTTTTCAGAATTGAGCTTGGTAAACCTATCACTGTATCACTGTCATCCTGTTGTTCATCAATTGCCTTGAGCAGGCCCCAGTAACGTCTCCTTCGTCCTAGCCCTGAGATTTTAAAAGGTGCCACATTCGAGGGGCTGGAGCAATAGCACAGCGGGTATTGCCTTGCACATGACCGACCCGGGTTCGATTCCCAGCATCCCATATGGTCCCCCAAGCACTTCCAGGAGTAATTCCTGAGTGCATGAGCCAGGTGACCCCTGTGCATCACCTGGTGTGACCCAAAAAGGGAAAAAAATAAAATAAAAAAAAAAGTGCCACATTCAAGGCTCTTTCAGGGTCAGGAGAATGAGACCCATCATTGTTACTGGTTTTTGGCATATTGAATACACCACGGGGAGTTTGCCAGACTCTGCCATGTGGGCAGGATACTTTTGGTAGCCTGCCAGGTTCTCCAGAGTAAGAACTAGATAATAAACCTATCCATCCAAAATGGGGTCCTTCCTGAGAGCAACAAGTTACGAAGGAATTAGAAATGTTAAGAGTTAGAGGATGATGCTTTCTTCTAGAAGCACAGAAGAAATAACTAACTAGAAGGAATAGCTCCCTACTCAGCAGAGAGAGATGGTCTTCCCAACATGTCTTAAATTCATGCCATACAGACATCTGCCTTTTGCTCTTGGGTCCACACACTCCTGCAGTGCCTTCTGACTCTCTTCCTACATAGCACCTAGTCTGCCCTTACCCAACAGATAAGAGATCCTGGTCCCACATATAGGGTACTGCAGTCCTGCCCTGGCCAGGCCATTAAAATTGAACATTTCTTTGACGTCAGAAAGATAGTACAGGGTTAAGGCACTTGCCCTACAACCTGTCAACCTCAGTTCGATCCCCGTCACCACGTTTGGTCTCTTGAGCATGACCAAGGATCACTGCTGAGCAGAGTAGGAATAGTCCCTGAGCCCTGCTGGGTGTAGCCCCAACCCCTCTCTCCCGCAAATATTTTTTTTCTTTTTGGGTCACACCCGGCAATGCACAGGGGTTACTCCTGGCTTTGCACTCAGGAATTACTCCTGGCGGTGCTCAGAGATATGGGATGCTGGGAATCAAACCCAGGTCGGCCGCGTGCAAGGCAACTGCCCTACCTGCTATACTATCTCTCCAGCCCCTCACAAATAATTTTTTTTAAATCTTAAAAAGAAAGAACTAAAGTCTATTTGGGGACACAGAGACTAAAACAAACAAACAAATAAGATGATATTGCCTATTGGTCTCCAACTCCATAGGTAATACTTTCATAAATTTCAGAAAAGCATTAATAGGGCTGGAAAGATAATATAGCAGGTAAGGTGCTTGTCTTGCACGTGGCCTGCCCAGATTTGATCCCTGGTACTCTAAAGTTCCCCTGAGCCCCACCAGGAGTGATCCCTGGGTGCAGAACCAGGAGCAACTCCTGAGTACAGTAAGGAGAGCCGTGCCACTCCCCGGGGAGGTGGAGGGAGAAAATAAAAGCATTAATTAAAGTCTAGAAATCTCCAAACTCCTAATCATTCACTCACTCACAGCTTGGTTCACCCAACAAATGGGTGTTGAGGATTCCCTATGCACTGCGGTCTGCGAAGTTCAGGAAAAGTAAGATAAATTTCTAACCACCAGGATGGTCGAAAGCCAATATTCCCTCAGAACAGTTTCTCTCTCTCTCTCTCTCTCTCTCTCTCTCTCTCTCTCTCTCTCAAGTGAGATCATTTTAGGCAGCAGATACTGTATTTGAATAGTTAAATATGTTAATGCATATTAGAAAAATACATATAACTAGATCTTTATATTCAGGATTCCCAAAACACTAACTTTTAGGATTGATGAGCAAAATCTGAGTTGAACAAACTAAAGAGATTAATGGAATATAACTATATTAACATGGCAGGAACTGTACAAAAAATACTGTATTAAAGGGGAAGATACATAGCATCCATAATTCAAAATGATGCCTGTTGGACCATGGCCAAGAGGAGGGGTGAAGGACAGTCAGTGTTGGGGGGACAAGGGCAAAAGGAGAGAGGAGTCCGGGTAGTTGCCATATTCCCCAATAACAGCAATTTTCGTTACACTTTATAAAAAAAAGTGATTTTTCAAAGTAGAAATGAGAGAAGTGATAGTTCAGCTAAGTGAATCTTCAGGTTAACACTCTAAAAGAGTAAACAGTGTGTTCAAAGTTGGTCAGTGAAATGATTTGAATCCAAGTCTGGAACATTTTTGAGTAATATAGTGCCCGGTCAGAGGTGTGGACCTTAGAACTAGAATGAATGACGGGGTGTGGGGCGGGGGTGGGGGAAAGGCACTTAAGCTCAGCTCCACCACCATTTGCTGGCTGTGCGACTTTTGACAGCTCACTTCACTTCCTTGGGTCTGAAAGCATAAATAGAACTTTGTTCCTCAGCTTTTGTTGTGTTATAGGCAACAAAACTTCGAAAACTCTTGAGCTAATTCGCCAGCGTGGTTTGGCGCATGCCTCAGGCAACCGCAAGCTAACGTCCGAGCTCGCAAAGCAGTGCAGAGATGCGATCAAGGAAGACCTCAAAGAGAGAAGAGCAGAAGTACTGGTAGATGCGGCAGAAGCCGGGAAAAGTATTCGGAACGCCCGCCTGTCCTTCGCCAACTATAAGACCAAGATGACTGCCCTCCGACGTCCTGATGGATCCATCACATCCTCCAGAACGGCAATGGAGAAGATTATCCATGACTTCTACTCAAATCTCTTCGATAGCCATGTCCACTTGCCGACATACCAAATTCCACAGGATGGATATGTCATTCCCAACGTTCTCCCTTCCGAAATCCGACACGCCATTTCGTCGGTAAAGAAACAAACAGCACCCGGCCCAGACAAGGTCAGACCTGAACACCTGAAGAACCTGCCGTCAGTACTCATCAATACACTGGCTCGGCTCTTCACTCGCTACCTGTCTGAATGCAAGGTTCCGTCCCAATGGAAAACCAGCAGGACCGTACTACTCTTCAAGAAGGGAGACATCCATGACATTGGCAACTATCGCCTGATCTGCCTATTGTCTGTCATCTACAAGTTGTTCACTCGAGTCATCCTAAATAGGATTGGCAGAACACTAGATGAAGGACAACCATGTGAGCAAGCAGGGTTCCGCAAAGGATTCAGCACCATCGACCATATCCACACGATAACCAAGCTCATTGAGGTTTCTCGGGAGTTCAAGATGCCGCTCTGTTTAACGTTCATTGATTTAAAGAAGGCCTTTGATTCTGTTGAGACGGAAGCGGTCATTGAAGCCCTAGCCAATCAGGGCATTCAAGCCCAATACATCAGGATCCTCCGTGAGCTGTATTGCGGATTCACTACCAGGATCTCACCATTCTACAAAGTGCGGCAGGGTGATACCATTTCACCGAAACTCTTCAGTGCCACCCTAGAGAACATCATGCGACGACTGGAATGGGAAGGAATGGGAGTGAAGATAGATGGTCGGCAATTACACCACCTCTGCTTTGCTGATGACATTGTTTTAATAACACCAAACATCAGCCAAGCGGCACAAATGCTGGCCGACTTTGACCGTGAGTGTGGAAAGGTAGGACTACAGCTGAATCTTACGAAGACAATGTTTATGAGAAACAGCCTCGTTCCTGACGCCCCATTCGCTCTCAACAGAACGACCATCTCTGAATGCAACAGCTATGTGTACCTAGGTCGAGAGGTCAACATGACAAATGACCTGGCACCCGAGCTGCGCAGGAGGAAGAGAGCGGCTTGGAACGCCTTCAAGAACGTCGAAGAAATAGCTAAGAGGACGAAGAACCTCCGGCTCCGGGCACATCTCTTTGATTCCACTGTTCTTCCTGCATTAACATACGCCTCAGAGACCTGGGCCCTACGCAAACAGGATGAGAACGCTATTCAGGTCTCCCAAAGAAGAATAGAAAGAGCTATGCTTGGAATATCACGTTTCACTCAAATGAGAGAAAGAATCCGGAGTTCTGACATCCGTCGACGATCAAGGATCAGGGACGCTGTCTCATTTGCCAAGGTGTCGAAAATCAGATGGGCTGGTCACGTAATGAGATTTAAAGACGACCGCTGGACTAGAGCTGTTACCGACTGGATTCCACGGGATGTCAAAAGACCGCGTGGCCGCCCACCTACCAGATGGTCAGACTTCTTCCTCAAGATCATTAACGATCGGTTTGAGGCCCTTCATGTTCCTGGAGCGAACAGATGCCATTGGGCTACACTAGCACGCGACAGGGACAAATGGAGACGTTACTGGCGCCCGCTCGAGCAAATCGACGACTAACAGGAAGTTAAGTGATTAAGTGATAGGCAATAATGCATCTAAAAGTTATTAGCATCATACAGCACTAGCAAGTATTCAGAGATCCTTGCTATTAATATTAGGTACTTATCATTCCTTCATATCCTATTGCCTCCAGAATGAATTATTTTATCTGACTTGTATGTTGGAATGCCTTGGACATAAAAAGGTACAATAAATACTAGTTGCTTTGATTTGATAAGGGCTGGAGTGATAGCACAGCGGTAGGGTGTTTGCCTTGCGCGCAGCCAGCCTGGCCAAGCCAGGTTCGATTCCTCCACCCCTCTCGGAGAGCCTGGCAAGCTACCCATGAGATATTTGATATGCCAAACACAGTAACAAGAAGTCTCACAATGGAGATGTTACTGGGCCCGCTTGAGCAAATCGATGAACAACGGGAGGACAGTGTTTGACAGTGTTTGTTTGATTTGATAAATAAATAACTATTTACACACTAAATTCACTGAATAACACAAATACACTGCCCTCCCATTGTTCATCGATTTGCTCAAGTGAGCACCAGCAAAGTCTCCATTGTGAGACTTGTTGTTACTGTTTTTGGCATATTGAATATGCCATGGGGAGCTTGCCAGGCTCTGCCGTGTGGACGGGATACTCTCTCGGTAGCTTGCCAGGCTCTCCAAGGACGGATGGAGGAACCGAATCCGGATTGGCCGTGTGCAAGGCAAACACCCTACCTCCCCTTTTATAATATTTGACTAAGTTCTAAAAATAGAAGGCAGCTTCATTTTAAGCAAAATATATTATGATGGTCTGCATATCATTTCAAAGATTGTTAGTTTGGGGGTTTATTTGGGGAGAGTTGTTGGGCCACACTCAGCAGTGTTGGGGATTGAACCAGGATTGATTGCATGCCTTAACCCCCTACTATCTCTCTGGCTGCACTTGTTTTTCTAAGCATTTAAAAACCCTCTATGGCAAAACTCTAAGAACAGTCAAAAAGATCAGGGCTTCCAGGAGTCCAGGGTGGGGAGGAGAGAAATGAATTGGCAGAGTCGGGAGCATTTTCAGAAGGAAGTTATTCTATAAGGCACTGTAACAGTAATGTAGGACGTGATGCATTGGTAAATACCCGGGAAACAGTATCCCACAAAAAAAAGAGTAAGTTCCAATGTATAGACTTTAGTCAATTATGGTGGTTTGTTGTTGGTTTATCTATTTTAACAATTGCATCACGCCAACGGAAGAAGAGAGACCTGAGAGATTCACCTGAAACTCTCCTCTTTCTACACTACTTTTGTGAAAATCTAGAACTGTTCTAAAAAAGAAAAAATTTTTTATTTTTGTTAATCCTCTAGCACCCAGAGAGGTCAAACTAGAAGACAGTTCTTTGATTCCACTGAGGCCCAACAAGAGAATCAGGTGCAGAGTGGCAAAGAAATTAAAAAGGATGGTTTGTCCTGATGGTAGCAGAAACAGCCTTGTGAAATCAGAGTTCTAGAAAAGAGCAGAGATGTGTGGATCTCTGAGAAATGTGTCTCTCAAGCTCTAGAGCCAAGAATGGGCATCTTCAATGTACGGCGAAAATGATTCAAGGACACGTCACTCTACGTGATGATCCCATTGGCCATAACAGCAAGACCTTGGGATGACTTCCGTGCAGGTTTGGAAGGATGGGACACTTGGCTTGGGGGCTCCAAGGCTTCCAGGGTCTGAGCCAGAGCCAAGTCTCCTTGAACTGATAGGAACGGAGGCTCAGAAAGGTACTGAGTGACTCTTCCTAACAGATGTGGGAGGTTCACAATGGGAGGGGCTCTCAGGCTCCACAGTACAGCCAGGAGTGAGCATTCTTGGCCCTCCTAAGGATTTTATTTTATTTATTATTTATTTATTCATTTATTTATTTTGCCTCTTGGGTCACACCCGGCAATGCACAGGGCTTACTCCTGGCTTTGCACCTCAGGAATTACTCCTGGTGGTGCTCACATGACCATATGGGATGCTGGGAATCGAACCCACATTAGCCTCGTGCAACGCAAACACCCTACCTGCTGTACCCCTCCTAAGGATTTAAATCCCGACTGTCCTATCTTGCTTGTGTGGACACATCTTAACAACACTGTGCCCCCTCTCTGGGTCTCTGTACCTACCCAGTCATCATTCAGTCATCTTTATCTCCCACTTTTAAGTTTTGAATACAGGTATACTAAAATAAAGTATCCATATAGTAGAAACGCATACAGATATATTTAGGCAGGGCAATGGGCCACACTCCCCAGTGCTCAGGGGCTATTCCTGGCTCTGAGCTCAGCTCTATCACCCCTGGTAGGTCCAAAGGCTGGTGCTAGGGATTTAATCTGGATCAGCCATGTGCAAGGCTGATTATTAACCTTAATCTCTCCAGCCTGCACAAAAATATCTTACTTGCACATTTTTGGATGGTTGTGAAACTGTTCTTAACATAGCCCATATTCCAGTGAAAATAAAGAATTTTTTTAATTACCCCAGAAAGTTCCCTGGCACCCCCGTTCTACCAATTCTGCCTCAGTCCCAGTAACAACTACTCATAATTATCTCCACATAATTAGATTTGACTTCCTGCATTCTCAACAAGAAAATGCCTTTTTACTCCTTTGAAACCCAGCTAGATATTACCACCAGAATTTATTACTTCCCACTCTGAGTTCCTCAGCAATTTGACTATTTTTCTTATGTGCTTCTCTTTCACTTTAGACAAAGCACTTGTGGGGAATCATATCATGATATGCTATTCATCTTTTATAACCAGAGCCTAAAATACAGTATATTCTATAAATGCTCTTTGAATGCATGAATGATGAGTCCTTTCCACTAGGAGAACATCTTTCTTTGTGTCTTCATCTTTGTGGAATTTCTCATTCCCATCCTGTTTGTTTTGAGTTCTTGGTTGTGATGATTATAAAAGAAGTACAGGCTCAAATAGCGGGATGAAGAGTGAAGAGGAAAAGTTGCATTCCCTGGGTTAACTATCTGTACTTCCCAAACACCTTCCAGAGAGGTGAGGGCCTGGCTTTTTCATACGTGTGCTCTTTTTTATGTATTTGTATTGAGGTGTTGTAGTTTACAAAGTTATTCATGATTGAGTTTCAGGCATACAGTGTTCCAATACCAATCCCTTCACCAGTGTCCAGTTTCCACCACCAGTGTCCCCAGTTTCCTCCCACCATCCATCATGCCTCTTCAACAGACAACTTTTTTTTCCTTCTAGGCATAGTGGCTTAAAATACTGTTACTGGTATGGTTTTATGCATAAGACTTTACCCCCTCTCAACATCCCATCTTCTTCCAGAATGACCAATTTCTTCCACCATTGTCATAGAGGCCCCCTCCCTGTCCTAATTCCCCCACCACACACACACAGTGTGATGTTTCCTACTGAAGACCCATTCTGATGTTCTTCATTTCTACTGCCTTTGGGCATTTGTTCTCCCACTATGTTTCTTTATATCCCACACATGAGGGAGATCATTTTGTGTCTGGTCTTCTCCCGCTAACTAACTTCATTCAGCATGATGCTCTCCAGATCCATCCACATAACAGCAAATTGCATGATTTTATCTTTTTTTATGGCTGCATAGCATTCCAAGGTGCATATGTACAAAGACTTCTTTACCCAGTTATCTGTTCTTGGGTAGTGAAGTTGTTTCCAGAGTTTGGCTATTGGGAACAGTACTGCAATTAACATGGGAGTATGTCTTTTCTTCATTGTGTTTTTGGACCCTTGAGATATTTTCCAAAAAGTGGAATTGCTGGATCATATGGGAGGTCAATGCCTTGTTTTCCCAAAAGGCTGGACTAGTTGACATCCCTACCAGCAGTGAATGAGCATCCTTATCCCCCCACATCCCTACCAGCACTGGTATTATTGTTATTTTTGATGAGGGCTAGTATCTCTTGTGTGAGATGACATCTCATTGTTGTTTTGATTTGTGTTTCCCTGATGATGTGTGATGAAGAGCATTTTTTCATATGCCTTTTGGCCATTTGCATGTCTTCTTTGAGGAAGTTTCTGTTCATCTTTCTTCCCATTGATGGGGTTGGATTTTTTTTTCTTGTAAAGTTCTACCAGTGCTCTATAGATCTTGGACATTAACCCTTTATCAGACAAGTGGTGGGCAAATATTTTCTTCCAGTCTTTAGGTTGTCTTTATATTCTGGTCATCATTTCCATTAAAGTGCAGAAGCTTTTTCTTGAAGTTCATTATTTGCCAGATGGGGACATTGAGACAAAATTTCGGTAGCATGCTCAAGGTCACACATCCTGGAAACAAATTTATTTTTCTCTCTAAAATTGATCTTATTCTTTGAAACAGTTACATCATATTCCACTGCATAACTGAACCATAATTTACCTAGCCAGACACTAGTTAGATTTACTAGCCAGGCATGATTTACCCAACCAGACACCTAAGCATTTACAATTTTTAGTAATTACGACTTGGCCTCAATAAATTCCTTTGTAATATATTGTTGTTTTCTTTACACAAAATTATATTCATTCTGGCATGAATGAGACCAAAGTGTATGCATTTTACATCTTGATAGTTATTGCCAAATTCACATAGAAGGAATTCACACTAAGTCTTTCTCTCTCTCTCTCTCTCTCTCTCTCTCTCTCTCTCACACACACACACACACACACACACACACGCATACACTCACAGCACAGAAATGCCTAGTTATCCTTCATAGAATCAGATACTCCATTCATATGATTCCAAACTTCACCTTTCCGATGAGTATGATATATTCCTTTCTGATTTTGACCTATATTTTACAAGTGAGATAAAGCATTTTTCTTCCACGTGCTTTTCAACCATTTTGATTATTTTCAGTGGTTTTATTTGTCTCATTTTTCCAATTGGAAAATGGGGCCCTCTTATTGATTTGTAAAGGCTCTTTGTATATTGAACCCATAGTCCTCTGTGTCAGACGTAAAGGATATCACTGCTTCTCCTATGATACCATGGTTCACAGTATTTTTATGACACAAAGTTACATGTATCAATCTTTTAAGACTGTTGAACTTGACGTCACTGAAAATTTCACTGTAAAACTCTAAACCCCTTTGATCATCCTTTCAGCTGTAGCCCGAGAACTTCTAACATGGACACCACTTTGCTTTCCATAGCAAGTCTATGATGCAGCCAAAATCAGCCCCCATGGGAAGTGAATGATTAGAAATAGCCATAGGACTCACTGGACACCATAGACAGATGGAGAAAGCCAGAAGCCAGATTTGATACTGACTCAGCAGGTGGTTGATGAATCCCTTCCCCCCACCAGAGGGTACCAAGCTGGATATCTTGGCACAGGATAATGAAAGACATCCATAAATCACACTGATCTGGATTCCTACTTTCTCTTGGGTCGCAGATGGAGTCTGACACAGGCATGGCCCTGTTAATACGTTGCAAGACGTGATTGATACGGCCAGTGTCCACTCCAGGCGGTCAACTGGATGAATAAAAACATTTCATCAGGGCACTGAGGGACAATCAGGAGCTGCTAGTGCCCAGAATGCTTTTCACCTTAACCAGTCCCGGAAATGTGGAGGGAACAGGCCAGGCCTCATGCTTTGTGGAGCAGATGGGATACACACAAGAATTTAAATGTGGACTTGGCCTCTTCTTTCTACAGCACCAACCCAGAAAGTTTTCAGGAGCACTTTCTTCTACCCTAAGGACAAAGGTGATGGCCACAAAGATCTCCTGGGGGGACTAGTACTGTGAAGGCTTCTTGGGGAGGAGAAAAGGGGTATTCATACCCAGCAGTGTCCAGGGTTTATTCCTGGCAGAGCTGCAGGACCGTATGTAGTGTCATGGATGAAACTAGGGTCGGCTGCATGCAAGGCAAGCATCTTACCTGCCGGTCTCTCTCTCTGGCCAGGCATCATTTCTTATCCTTCAAGGATGGGGTGGGGCTCTACTCCACTGCTCAGGATTTCTGGGTTTCTTCTCCTGGCCTCTCAGAAACGGAAAGGGAGACACTAGAATGTGATCCATTTCCCATAAGTTCCAGTCTCTGTATTTCAAGTCTGGTCCATTTCCTTTCTTTCTTCCTTCTTCCCTTCCACAGAGAAGAATTATTTGAATTGATCGGCTTGGTAATACTACAACAGCCTTCATCAGCAAGCACTGTTAAGAAAGATTAGGGAGTAAATTCCAGTCCCCTCCTACTATTTGGGTTATGGTCATACTTGGCTGTGCTCAGACTCTACTCCTGGCTCTGTGCTCAGGGATCACTCCTGGTAGTGCTCAGAGGACTGTGGGAATTGAATGCAGGCCCACTGTGCAGGCATACAACACTTTGCTATCACGCCACCTCCTCCGACCCATTTATATTCCTATATTGAAAACAACAGTTTTGAAAAAAAAATAGAAACAGCAAGGATTTTGGAAAAGAAGTGATGGAAAGGTCTGGAAGGGGAACTTTTTACCACTTACACCCATCAGAAAAGTCAACTCTTTCACCCACTTTAAGACTCCCCCACAAAAGGCTAAAGTGAAACGGAAGTCTGATGTTACCTCATACTTAGGTAAGTACTAAGTAGCTTACCTGGTACTTACCTATTACTTAGGTAACTAATACCTCCTGAGAAAAAAATGGGCATTTTATTTATTTGTCTATGGGTTCCCAAGAGACGCACAGGAAGCCCAGAAGGAATACCAGTGATTCTTGGCCCACTGAGCCAGCGAGTCAATGCAAGGCCCACGGATGCGGTACTGCTCAGCTCCTGCCATGCTAGAGATTACCCAGGCAATCCCCAGTGGTGCTCAGGGACTCATGGGGATCGAACCCAGGTTGGACGCATGCTAGACCTAACCACTATATTATCTACCAGCCCTAGCAATGGGTATTTGAAAGTATAGAAGCTCAAAATTGAAAGAACACAAGCAAAATAAAACTGGACATTTTTTGTTTGGGGGTCAGACCAGGAGATGTGCAGGAGTTACTCCTACCTCTGTGCCCAGGAATTACTTCTGGTAGTATTTGGGGTAGTGTATAGGATGCTGAGAATTGTACCAGCTGCATGCAAGGCAAGCACCCTACCAGCTGTGCTATCACTCCAGCTGCTGGGTTTTGTGGTTTGGTTTGTTTGTTTTTGTTTTTGTTTTTGTTTTTTGGCAAGTCCCAAAACCAAGGGTTCTTGTGACTAATGCTGCTTATGCAAACTAGGGAACAAATGAGAGCTTGCTACATTTTAAAAAAGCTAGAAAAACAAAAACAAAAAACAAACAAACAAAAACCAGAGAGATAGTACAGGCAATTGTTCTGAATGCAGCCAATCTGGGTTTAATTCCATGCTCTGTACCTATCTATGGTCTCTTGAGCTCAGCTGGGTGTGATTCCAAAACTCTCCAAAATTAAAATAAAAACTATCTAGTTTCGCAAGAATAACATTGTACGACTTTCTAGTTGCAGAAAAAGAAATCTTTGACCTCTACACACCAGGCCTATTTGACAGATATTCCTAATTGACAGTATTAAGTTTAAAAATAAAAACATATTCCATTAGATCATGTTAAAAACCAATCATATAATGAATAGGTGAAAAACAGAGAGAAAGATTGCTGAAGATTAAGATTAAGCCCTGCAGAAGCGAATGTTCTAACTAGAAATTGGTTTAATTAATAGCACATTTTACATAATGATTACAGTGTAATTGCGCTGACTAGCAGAGTGTCATTAAATATATCCATGCTCCTTTACAACACCCTGAGGCTAAAAATAATGAGTTACATTGAAAATCACTGTGCAACAGGTTCATAAATAACATTTAAGCCCATACAAGGCGAATACTTATAAATAATAAATATTTGCCTTTTGTAATTGAAGAAAAAATGACAGCCTTCTCTTCCTACTACCTTGTAGATTGCCATGTTATAAAGCTGCAAAGATTTCTTCCCCTTGCTTTCTCTGGAAGGTGTTGAATAATTTATTCAAATGCTAATATTCCACGTAGTCTGACTTTGAGGAACAAATATTCCTACATAAAGAATAAATGCCAAGATGCTGATTACCTCTCTGGCTTTTCTTTCCACTGTGTATCTCCCCCAAAACTACCACCGTCTATTACACCTGTCAAAGGAACTTAGCGGCCAAATATTCTTGCAGAGAAGAGCATTTTTCTTCAGTTCAAAATTACCCCTTCTCCCCAGATGCTCCTCCTGATCTTGGGTCGGGGCAAAGCAGCGGTTGCTCAGGGACTTCCGGGATGGAGTTGCTGGTGGTGCCTCTCAGCTTCTCATCCCCATCCCATCCCCAGGAACACCCTCCTCTGGTAACAAGGGCTCAGCGACTCCTGATGCTCAGGCTTCCCCGCCCAAGGTCAGCGCTCCTGAGCTTCCCTTCCCTGTTCGCCGAAGCCCCTGGCCAGAGCTACAGGCAGAAAGCAGGGGGCCCTGCCTCTAGTCTCGGGAGGTTCCTCCACAGCATCTTCAGGCAGCAGGAAGGAGTCTGCAGGCTGTGAGGAGAGGAGGATTTTTTTGCAGGAAGCATCCAGTCCAGGGTGGACGGAGGTATTGCCAGTGCTCTAGGGAAGGGCACAGAGCAAATGTCCCTCCTTCCCTAATCTTCCAGGGCAAGTGTGTATGTGAGTGTGCAGGTGTATGTGCAGGTGTGTAGGGAGAGGTGGTATCGGGGCGTAGTGAGGCCTGAACACAGGGTCTAGCCCTGATGAGCGGAGTAGGTGGCCTTGGTTGAGTCTTGGAGCCTCTCAGCCCCTCCCTCCTCTCCTCTGTAAAATGAGGGATTTACCGATGAGTAAAATAGATCCTGCCCCCAAATATTTTATTATATTTAAATATGTGTCTTTTATATTTTATATTTATTTATAAATTTTATTACATAAAACATATGATAAAATATATAAATAAATATAAAACATAATTTGTTTATAGATTTCTTTATAAAACATATTTGTGCACAGATTTTACTATGTACAACGTATAATAAAATATACAGGTAAGTATAAAACATGATTTGTTTATAGATATATTTAGAAAACATATGTATGCATAGATTTTATTACAGTGAACACATAATAAAGTATATCACTGTATCACTGTCATCCCGTTGATCATCAAATTACTCAAGCAGGCTCCAGTAACATCTCCATTCTTCCCAGCCCTGAGATTTTAGCAGCCTCTTCGTATTCGTCTTTTCCCAGTGTTTGGAGTCTCTTTCAGGGTCAGGGAAATGGGACCTATTGTCGTTAATGTATTTGGCATATCGAATACGCCACAGGGAGCTTGCCCGTGCAGGTGGGATACTCTCGGTAGCTTGCCGGGCTCTCCAAGAGTCATATATTTATAAATTTTTCTCTATGGTTTGTTGTCTACTGCCTAAAACCCATCAGATATTGTGTAGTAATTGTGAAAAATAGGTAGGAAATGTCTTATTTATGGCCACACGTCTGGAAAGCAGCCTGGAGCATGGCAGTGGTTGGGTAGTGGAGGTTGGCTGCTGGGACTGGGTCCCTTGGGGTGGGGAGGGCCCTTACCCGACCCACAGCCTGGTGCAGAGTCCGGTGGCATCATTCTGGGAGCCTCATTTTATACACTCGTCTGGGAGGAGCATCCATGAGTTCTGGAGGGTGGCCGATGAGGAGATTATTTGGTGCTAGCAGGGTGTGGCTTATGGGTATGATCCCTGAGTCACCAGAGACTGGGGGAAGCAGGCAGAGGATCTCTGTTCCCGGGTCCTGTTGAGTCCAGAATCCAACATCACAAAGTTCCACATTATCTGGGTTCCGTGGGACTTCATTCATTTATATGTTATAAAATATATAAATAAGTATAAAGCATAATTTGTTCATATATGTATTTATAAGACATATTTATGCAGATTTTATTACATTAAACATATAATAAACAATAAAATAATAAACATATAGAATAAAATATAAATTACTTGATCACTTGATCACTTGACATCCCGTTATTCATTGATTTGCTCAAGTGGCTCCAGTAACGTCTCCATTCGTCCCTGTTGCATGGTAGTGTAGCCCAATGGCATCTGCTCAATCTAGGAACACGAAGAACCTCAAACCAGTCATTCAGGGTCTTGACAAACAAGTCTGACCATCTCATAGGTGGGAAGCTGCTCAATCTTTTGACATCCCATGGAATCCAGTCAGTAATGGCTCTAGTCCAGTGGTCATCTCCAAATCTCATTACGTGTCTAGCCCATCTGATTTTCAATGCCTTGGCAAACAAGACAGAGTCCCTGATTCTTGACCATCAACGAACGTTGGAACATTGGATTCTTTCTCTCATTTGAGTGAAACATGATATATTGAGCTATCCAAGCATAGCTATTTCACTTCCTCTTTGGGAGACCAGAATAGCGTTCTCATCCTGTTTCCGTAGGGCCCAGGTCTCTGAGGTGTATATTAATGCAGGAATAATGGTGAAGTCGAAGAGATGTGTTGGGAGCCTGAGGTTCTTCATCCTCTTAGCTATTTCTTCAACACTCTTGAAGGCATTCTGTGCCGCTTTCTTCCTCCTGCGAAACTTAGGTGCCAGGTCATTTGTCATGTTGAGTTCTCGGCCTAGGTACACATAACTGCTGCATTTAGAGATGTTTGTTTCATTGAGAGCAAATGGAACGTCAGGAATGAGTCCATATCTCATAAACATTGTCTTTGTGAGATTCAGCTGGAGTCCGACCTTTCCACACTTATGGTCAAAGTCGGCCAGAATTTGTGCCTCTTGGCTAATGCTTGATGTTATTAGAATGATGTCATCAGGGAAGTGGAGGTGGTGTAGTTGCAGACCGTCTATCTTCACTCTCATTCCTTCCTATTCCAGTTGTCACATGATGTTCTCGAGGGTGGCACTGAAGAGTTTCAGAGAAATGATATCACCCTGCCAACCCCCTCTCTTGACATGGATGATCACTTCCTTGTAGAATGGTGAGATCGTGGTAGTGAACCCATAATACAGCTCACGGAGGATCCTGATGTATTGAGTTTAAATGCCCTGTTTGGCTAGGGCTTCCATACCCACTTCCGTCTCAACAGAATCAAAGGCCTTCTTTAAATCAATGAACGTTAGAGCGGCACCTTGAACTCCCAAGAAGCCTCAGTGAGCTTGGTTACCATGTGGTAAACAATTTATTTATAAATTTATATTTATAAATAGGTATAAAACATAAATAAATAATATAGTTTAATAGAATTAAATTTTTTAAAATTAAGTGTGAGGGGCCAGGATGCAGTACAGTCATCAGGACACATGCCTCCCATGAGCACTATCTGAGTTCAACTTTGGCAGCACATGGTCCCCCCAAACACCACCAGGTGCAGCCCTGGAAGCCCCCAGCACCACAGGGCATCTGAGGGCCCTTTTATCGAACCACCAGCCCAGGTGACAGACCACCAGTGGAGGCCACCCAAAATAAAATAGTAATAAAATAACATAGGTTTGTGAACTTTTAGCATGGTTCTTTCCAGTTTTTCACAGGGGCTGAAGCGATAGTACGGCAGACAGGGCATTTACCTTGCACACGGCTGACTTGGGTTCCATCTCTGGCTACCCATATGATGCCCTGAGCCCTGACAGGTGTGATCCCTAAGTGCAGAGCCACGAGTAAGCCCTAAGCACACCTAGGCGTGGTCTGAAAAAATTACCAAAATAATAATAACAATAGCAATTTGTCACAGCTGACTATACCATAGTGATCGCTTACCTCATGATTAGAACGTTATTTTTCCTATATGCTTAGCTCCAGTTCCCCTCCCTGTTCTGTCCACCCATGGACTCTAATTTCTTTTGGAGCCAGGAAGGACTGGGGTTCCTGGGTCATTCTCAGCATGCAGCTCCAGGGCAGTGGGAGGGATCCAAGTTAATCATAGATCACAACCTTCCCTTGACCAGGCCCATCCATGGATCAAGGGGTTCCAGGAGCCTGGACTAAAATCTGCTGTTGGTCTGGCTCTGCCGAATGAAAGAGTAGAAACATAAAACACCCAAGTAAACTGAAGGAAGGCAGTTGCAGGTGTTGTTAAATTTTCCCTCATGGTTACATTAAAATTGCTTTAGCTCCAGCCAACACATTTTGTTCAAGCAGACAGAAAAGAGAAAGAAAGGAGCTGCCATAGTTATCCTTCCCAAGGATGACAAAAAAGCCAGGACCTTCCCAAAGCCCTGGCAACCTCTTCTTAGGAGTCCTTGACCAGACTCAGTATTAGACAAATGCTAGGTTAGAAAAACACCTGGAGAAGGGGGAAGGAAAGTATTGGACATAGAGGCAAAGGGCGGCAGGGAAACTGGGGACATTGGGGTAAAGGGACGGTTTGGGGACTTTGTATGACTGCAACCCAATCATGAGCCACTTTGCAACTGTACATCTCACTGTGATTCAATTTAAAAAAAAATTCTTTTAGCACAGCGGGTAGGGCGTTCGCCTTACACGCGGCCAACATGGCCGACCCGAGTTCGATTCCTCCGCCCCTCTCGGAGAGCCCGGCAAGCTACCGAGAGTATTCGATATGCCAGACACAGTAACAACAAAGTCTCCAATGGAGACGTTACTGGGCCCGCTCGAGCAAATCGACGATCAACGGGAGGGCCTTTAAATTAAAATTAAATTTTAAAAAGAAAAACATCTGAAAAAGTATTTTTTTCTCCAACTCCTAAAACTGAGGTATGCACAGGCATGAGTAACTTTCTCATATTCATCAAGTTAATTCTATTCCATTTGATTTTTTGCTCTTTTTTCAAAATTTATTTTAAGATGAGATGGGGGGGGGAGTCAGCCTCATCCAGCTGTGCGGGGGCTTATCCTGGCTCAGCCCTCGGGGGTCACTCCTGGAGGTGCTCAGGGGTCTGGCTTGGTCAGTCACATGCAAAGCAAACATCTTAACCCTGTACTCTCTCTCCAGCCCCTGATACTTCACACTTTAAATAAGTAAAAAATCTAACCAAAAAAAAAATCTATGGGAGTTTTCATAAGCTTCTCTTTTCATCTTTGACCTCCTGGTCAATGGAAACCAGCCAGATGCACAAACAGCAGTTCTCAATCGGGAAATCTATAAACACATTTTTGAGGGATTCACCTGTGTGCATGTGAGGTGCTATTGTTTTTGTGGGTAGGGGTCCAGGCTGAGGAACCCTCCCAGAAGTGCAGGGATGATCTGCCCAGCCCCCCATGCCCGGTCTTTGCTCTACCCTCTAGGTAGCACCATGAAAATTCAAGGCAAGGAAGTAGGGGAGAGCAACACCCATCGTTCACCTCCCCGCAGAAGATGGGGTGCCCAAGAATAGCCGAGATAAGCACCAGGAGGTTCACTCCATGACTTGGATGCCAGCATCACATGCTAGGGGAAAAGGCAGCTCAGATAAAGAAGGGAGTACCAAATAAAGGGTGTTCGGAGGATCTTCCCAGGATGGGAGATGCAAGCTGAAAGTAGACTATAGACTGAACATGATTGCTACTCACTGCCTCTTTTGCAAACCACAGCACCCAAAAGGAGAGAGAAAACAAAAGGAAATGCCCTGCCACAGGGGTGGGGTGGGATGGAGGGGGTGGGCGGAGTGGGAGGGATACTGGGAGCACTGGAGGTGGAGAATGGGCACTGGTAGAGGGATGGGTACTCAATCATTGTATAACTGAAACCCAAGCACAAAAAAATTGTAAGTCTACAACTGTACCTCGTGGTGTTTTACTAATAATAATAATAATAATAAAGAAGAAGATGGGGTGCCTTCTCAAAGATGGGGTGCAGCCCCGCATCTCCCTCCTCCTTCCTGCTCAACTGTGCAGGTGTGAGTCTACACAGAGGAGTGAGTTTATCCTGACTCCTGGCAACCCCGGAGAGAAAGAACTGGAAATCCGCCCTCTCTCTGGCTGTATCTCCCAGGACTCCTTCTGTGCCTTGGGGACCCACCATGGGGGTGATTTGTTCTTCCCAGGAGCAGTGGGGGAATGCAGTGGGGGGGGCCCAGACAGGCACCGCGGGGTGTTTAATGAGGACAGGGGGAGGAGGGGGACGCACGCGCCTCCCCGGGCTATTAGCAGAAGGGGATTTACTGCTGGGTTCACTCCTTTCCCATTGCTCATCGAGGCCTCGGTCCCAAATTGCTAAACCTCCATTCAACAGTTAAATTAAACATAACTAACTTTGTTGATATTATTTCACAGCCCAATAACTTGATATTCATACTCGCTGTGTGTTCGATAAGTGCAGAGGCTCAGACACATTTTTAAGACTCAGCCAGTGATGAATCTGCCTGAGCCAGGGGGAGCCGCCGTCGCAGGCTCCTGCCCAGCCGAGACAGGGTGCTAGGTAGTGGCTGAGAGAATAAGCTGGCAGGCCACCACTCCCACCCTGCAGGCTTCCCCTTTTCCACCTCTCCTCTGCCACGGGGAGCAGCTTCCTTGCCCCCTCCACCCCCGCATCCTTGCCACCACGGACCCTTCCTTTCACCAACACCTCCCTCTTTGCTCTCTGGGGACCAAAAGCAGAGCCCTGCCTGTCGGGGTGCACTGGAGCGAGGCACTAGAGAGGAACTCCCCACCTTCCGCCCTCGCCCATTCACTCCCAGACTTGACTCTGGCCACTCTCCGCTGCCACCAGGGTCCTGTCTCTTGTTGTGTCTATTCAAGCATCACTTGAATATCCCTGTCCTGGCCCTGCAGGGCTGTTTGTGTCTCTGCGGTACCCTGGGCCCGGTGCCCCCAGCTCTGCGCTGAGCATAGGAACGATGGTGCCCAGAACTCTGAGATATACAGAGACTGCTGTCCAGGGAGTGAGTGAGTGAGTGAGACAGACCCAATTTAGAGAGGGGGGAGAGAGAGTGAGAGAGAGAGAGAGAGAGAGAGAGAAAGAGAGAGAGAGCAGAAGGGAGAGGAAGGAGGGAGAGAGAGGTGAGAGAGAATGTGAGGGAGAGGGAGAGAGAGAGAAAGGAAACTGGGGGTTCTTCGATGCTAATAAGGGTCTCTCACCCCTCCAGTGGCCCCCTGGCCAAAGTATTATTTCTCCTAGCACCATACCCACCCATACACACACACATACACACACACACACACACACACACACACACACACAACCGAAAGGAAATCAGGAGGAGGAAAATGCATGCACTTTAATTAGTAATAATGTTTTGATATTGGCTCATTAATTGTCCAACAGCACCACACTGATGTCAGATGTGAGTTGAGAAAGCGGAGTGTTGTGGGAGGTAGAAAAAAAAATGTGCTTTCTCTGCTATTCTTCTCTAAATGTAAAACTCCCCTCAAATAAAGCACATACTCACACCCAGGGTCACGGACTTCCCCGAGCCCGGACCCGAAACGCTGGCGGTGCTGCAGAGACTGGGCCGGAAGCTGCTCTTGACCCCTCACAGAGGGAGAAAGCCCCACTCGCTCCTCTGACACCCATGAAGTGTTTGGGTTTTTTCTCACCTCTTCTCTTGAGGGAGGAATAATGGCCCTTCCCAGGCTACCGGGGTCCTGAGTAAGCATCTGGGGCCTGGTCAGCTGCCCAAGGTGTCCACCAATAATCCTCAGCCCTGGCCTGGCCTCCGGGACAGGACCTAGACCTGCTCGGGGTCTCGTGCCCTGAAGGAGCCCCTTTCCTCGTCTCTCCTGAGACATGTTGTACAAGAGTGAAAGAGAGAGAGGCAGAGAGACAGAGACAGAGAAATAGGGAGAGGCAGAGACAGAGAGAGGGTGAGGGGAGAGGGAGAGAGAGAAAGAAAGAGATGGAGAGAGAGATGGAGAGAGAGAGAGAGGAGAGAGAAGAAAAGTGCCTGTCATAGAAGCAGGCTGGGATTGTGGGGGGTTGGCTGGAGGGAAACTGGGGACATTGGTGTGGGAAATGTGCACTAGTGAAGGGATGGATGTTGGAACATTGTTTGACTGACTATGAACTACCTTGTAACTGTGTCTCACAGTGATTCCATTAAAAAAAAAACGCACTGTGAAACAACCCTTCACAGGACAAGAGTCTCTTGTCATGATTCGCCTTTGGGACAGAAGCAATTTCTGCACCCCCTTCATCGTTTGGGGGAGTCTCAGGGAGGAAGCGATGACAGTGCAGAGGAAAGAGAAGATCCAGGAGCTTCTGGAAGCGTCTCTTAACCCCTTCCCACTCTTTGTTCTTCCCTGTCTCCCTCCGGGACCTGTTAATCTCATGATCTGGAGAGTAGCCACTGAGCTAAAGCCTCCCAGGAAATGCCCTTTCCTCTCCCGGAAGCTTCATACCATCATCCCCCCAAACTGCCCTCCACCACCTTGTGACAAATGCTGGTGTTCTATACTGTGCTCCGCAGAATCTTCACGGGCTTGAGAATTTTGCTTCCTCCCCGTCGCTTCTTCCCACCCTCACTCACTGAAGCTCAAAGGGCCCCTCCTCTATTCGCGCGTCCAGCTAAGGCGTCTGGACACAGGATGCTCACACCACAACACCCCTAGCAGAGCTTGCACCCTAGACCAGCATTCCCCAAATGCACATGATCTTAAAGCTACCCCCTTCCCGCCACGCCCTAGCACCTCTTTGAACTTTGGGGCTAAACCAGGCACTGCACACAGAGCATTCCCAGCCCTGTGCTCGCTCTCTCTCTCTCTCTCTCTCTCTCTCTCTCTCTATATATATATATATATATATATATGGGCTGGAGCGATAGCATAGTAGGTAGGGTGCTTGCCTTGCATGCAGCCAACCCAGGCCGACTCCGGTTCGATTTCTCCGCCCCTCTCGGAGAGCCCTGCAAGCTACTGAGAGTATCACGCCCGCACAGCAAAGTCTGGCAAGCTACCCGGGACTTGTTCGATATGCCAAAAACAGTAACAACAAATCTCACAATGGAGACATTACTAGTGCCTACTCAAGCAAATTAATGAACAACAGGAGGACAGTGCTACAGTGCAGTGCTATATATATATATATATATATATATATATATATATATATATATATGTTGCATTTGTTGCTGATTTATGGACAACCTGGTGGTGCTTGGGGCTTATTCCTGACTCTGGGCTCAGGGATCACTCCTGGCAGTGCTCAGGGGGACCCCATGCAGTGCTAGTGGTGGAACTGGGGTTGTTTGCTGCCACTGTCCCATCTCTCCAGCCCCCTATATCTTATTCTATCGGTATATATATATATATATATATATATATATATATATATATATCGGGGTCCCTAGTAATAAATGATTTTACTTGGGACAAGGGTTTCCCTAGTAATAACTGACTCATGCCCACCTCACACTAAGGCTGAATCAACGCACACAAGTGTATTTACTGAAAACAAGGGTCAAGCTACAGGCTGTCCGATACCCCAACTGAGTTAAGATCAGTACTGTAGACACAGATGCTGTGGGAAGAGAACAGGGGTTCACCAAGGATGTCTCCCCCTTTGCTCGCTCTGACTGGGCCATGATAGAATCCCCGTCTCATGTCTCTATTTCCGACCACATATGGCAGTAATATTGGCTCTTCCACACCTCAGCCTCACCATGACTAAACAGGTTGATGAATGTCATGCATCTTAGCATCATACATGCATATTTTTAAATATAATTCACTTTTGATCTGCACCCCTGTGCAGCGGCGAATGAAAACAGTTAAGATTTCTTCCACTGTCTGCCTTTAAATGTATTAAACAGCCCTGCTGTCAATAGATTATATTCTTGTACAATGATAATAGCCCCCAAAACTAAGAGGCCTTGTCAGGAATTGCAGTTGTCACAGTTTGATGGGAATGATTTTACTTGGGGTTCGTCTGCAGCACAATCATCTCATAATCCGGATATACATCACAGCCTGACATGTAAATTTCCTGCTACTCTGCTTTCATTTCCAAAGGCAGCAATCAAATGAAAACCACTCAACCTCACCCAAATGTATAAATAATTTTCATTCAAACATATTAACAGTCAAAATATGAGAATTTATCACAGAGTGCCGGGCCTTTTAAGAAGCAATAAAGACTTTACTTTTTAAGCATATTTCTCCTTAGAAAAGTAATACGAATAGTAACTCGCAATTTAAAAATCGCATTTGAAAGTCCACATAGAAACTACCTAATCTGCAAACTTAAGGGATGCAGGCGCTTTGCCACCGAGCTGATGCTTGAAGGAAAAGGGTGGAGGGAAACACTGTGTAATAGAATCACGGGTGGATTAATAATCGGCTGCGTGAAAATATCAATGCCTCAAAATGCTGATTTATTTCATCCCTCTGAAATATACCTTGGGTGCTGGGTAATTAATAGTAGACTGCTTTCTCTTAAATATAAATACCTGACCCAGCAGTAATTTGGGTGCCGTAACAAATAACGCTTTTCATTGAAAGCCATCTCCTTGAGGAGGGTCGCCCACAGAGGGACACAAGCCCTGGATGATGCTGACCCTCCCCGTTGCAGGAGGGCCCCTGGCCTGACCAGCTGACCATGACTGGAGAAGGGAAAGGCATGGTCACAACTGAGCAGGAAAAATATTTGTCTTCTCTGCTCAGTCAGAAAGCCAAGGGATCATGGGGCGCTATTCCCTTTTGGATGTGGTCAGGTGTGTGGGGGGGGGTCTGCTCTTAGGGGGAAGTGCAGAGTCTTTCCCTACCCCCAGAGCCTGAGGATTCACCGCCCCCGACCTGGGGAGTACCTCTGGGCAGGTGTTTGAGGCTAAGCCTTGGGAGAAAGACTTGGAGCTTGACTCAACAAAGGTGTTCAAAGACATCCTTTGACCACAGGGCACCATGCTAACATGTTGCAGAAAGAAACTTCCCTAAAGAAATTTAGCACGGGGCGGGGAATGGGGAGATCAGCAATAGAACAGTGAGTAGAGTGTTTGCCTTGCACACAGCCAACCAGGGTTCGATCCCTGGCATCCCATATGATCCCGCAAGGACCATCAGGAATAATTCTTGAGTGCAGAGCCAGGAGTAGTCCCTGAGCATCACTGGGTGTGGACCAAGCTCTCCCAGTCAAGGAATATAATAATCTGGTGCCTTTAATTCAATCAAGTCACTCCCATTTCCAAACAGCAGCTTCTGTATTTTAGAGACACAGCACTTTATCTCTGGGTGGAAGACAATGGAGAGGGTCTTGGCACTTCCTCAGAGCAGACCAGAAGTGGAGGGAGGCTGGGAAGTATCCGTTTAGAAGGTGGGTTTCAGGTTGGGGTCAAACCTACTATTCCCATTGATGCCTAAAACTGCCGCTGCCTTGCTGTAGATTGTTATAGCTGAGGGCCAAGAGACAGTGCAGTGATTGGATGTTTGCTGTGCGCGTGCCTGGCCAGGATTCAGTCCCCAGCACCCCAGATAGTTCCCTGAGCCCTCCAGGAAAGATCCCTGAGCACAGAGCCAGGAGTAGGCTCTGAGCACCATCAGCTGTGGCCCCCAAACTTATAAATACATAGATCGTTATTTCCTTTCCTCGGCCCCCTCTCTGGCCCCCTCCATGTGCAAAAACTGCTAAGATGACAGTTTTTCCTGTTCCCCAGTAAGTGTGCCTGCAGAAGCAGAAGTACCATAACCTGGGGTACAGCAAGCTCAGCCATTTGAAATAAAACTTTGCAGTACTAATGTTTTTGTAACTGCTTTCATATTGTAATGATATTTTTCCAAGCACTGGTTTTATTTGATCTTAAATACCTTTTTGGGAAAGTCCAGTGAGCTGACTCTAATAAAATCATGCTATTGAAAAAAGGTTTAAGTAGAATGTTCAGAATAAATTACAAAACTGCATGCAAGAATACCAGCTAGTGCTGCAATAAAAAGCTGAAAATGAGTATTCTTGCAATATATTTTAAAGAAGTAGTATACTTTTTTCTGTCCATTTTTTTCATGGAATGTTTCATAACAGAATGCCTCCGTGTCGTGAGAGGAGAAGGATGCATACCAAATGAACAAACTGGGTGAGGGGGGAGAGAGAATTGCATTTGAGGGGGAGAAAAAAACCTTGACTTTGGGGGGGAGGATGGAATATATTTCATTTCATTTTCAATAACTGTTGGGAGATAATAGGAAATGTAATTTCTTTCCATTTGCAGTGCCAAAATACTTAAATTACATCATACTTATCCTGTCATATTTCCCCCCAACATATTCAGGGCCATTTAATGGATTTCACACGCCTTAAGTATTCAGTGAGGAAAGGATCCGCTCTAAAAGACAGTGTCCAGACAGATAGATGGCGAGAAAGCAATGGCAAGAAAGCTGCCCAGTGGGTTGAGGGTGGACACAGGCCATAGTATCTCCATGAGAATGGAGGTAAGTATCTTAGAATCCTAGGTCTGAAAGAAAATATATGCCATTTCCTTAGCCCTCTCACCCAATGGGGTAGACACACGCCAAGAGCTGCAGTGATGACCTTCCCTAAGGCCTGCGTAACCTCTCATTGGAGAGTTGACTAGGTTTGGGACATTGAGTCAAACACTGAGCTCCAGGTCCCAGAAGGAACAATATTGATACAAATCAAAATAACTCATCAGTTAACTTCTCCTGCCTTCAATCAAAACAAGGCAATCATCCCCATCTTATAGAGAGAAACTGGGAGAAAGGAAAGGAACCGTTATCTAATGGGTCCATATCGAGAACATGAAGAAGCCTATCGGTGTCCTCCTCGGCATTCCTTCTCTCCACCCCTCCCCCTTTCTGATTTTTTTTGGGACCCCATTTATTCCACACTCAGTCAGACACCTTGGGAAAATCTGATGCAACAACTTCTAAGGGTGGGACAGCCTGGCCATGGGCAATTGTAGCCCGTTGTCACTACAGAGCTTGAGAAAGGGCATAGAACTCAGACCTGGGAATAAGTCTGCCGGGGTCCTGACAGTGCCTCTTTTTTTATTTACAGAGTCCTCATTGTCTTGATGCAAATATTGATTTGGAATGCTCATCAACTCCCAACCCTAAGGTGGACCAATGCCAAGGTTGGCAGCTAGCAGTTTGGATTCCTTTCTAAAGCCAACATGACCAAGAACCACACACTGGATGATTCATATCAACAGTGCAATTTCTCAGTGTTCTAGAAATCCAAAATGGGGCTGCTAGCAAGGCCATGCTCTCAGATGGCTCCGGGAGAAAAGTCTCCTGTACCTCTTCCAGTCTGCCAGCAACCACTGGTGTTGCCTGGCTTGAAGATTTATCGGTCCAGCTGTTGCATCTCCATGCATCTCCACATTGTCTATCCTCCACTTGTTCTATTTCTGGGTCCAAATGTCTTTTTATAAGGAGACTTATTGCTTTAGGGTTCCCCCTACTAACCTTACTTCAGCTTGGTTATCTCAAGTTTCCAAGAGATAATGGGAAGATTCAAACTTCAACACATTTGGGTACTGACAATTCAACCCAGAAATTACCCAGACGTGAGCAGATACCCAGGTTGAACAGTTCTTGATGGCATCACTGAGCATTGACCCAAGTCCTGAAACATGCGCTGCTTCAGGGCTTGCCCAGGTGTTCGAGTCTCATTCTGCATTGTTCCAGTCGTTGTGTGTTGAGTTTATTGAGGTTCTTCACTTGTAGCTGGCCCCTTTGTTAAAGCAGCAGATAAAAATAGGCCAGATTCTGACACTGCAGACTTGTGTGTCCTTGGGGAAAATAGCAGACACTCCTAATACTTTCAGTATCTCTCCATGGAATCCAGTGCTATTGGAACTGCACTAGGAATTGGTGAGCTGATGCATTACCCAGCATTACCCAGGAAAGATGACTGGGAGGCAGCTATTAGCTCTTCTTACAAACCCCCTGTATGATTCTGGAAGAATAAAAGTAGCAGAATAGCACCTGGTTCCAACAGGACATTGAGAACCACTACTTTGTGGCAATAGTTTTATTTCAAAATACACTTGAACAACATGGGTTTAAACTGCACAGGTTCATTCAGGTGCATATTTTCTTATCAACAGACATTATAACTAGTGTGGGCACATAAATGAAGCCTGTGGACAACACAATAAAGTACTGTGAACATATTCTCTCTTCCTTGCGGTCTTCTTAATAACATTTTCTTTTCTCTATAACTCTGTCCTCCCATTGTTCATCAATTTGCTCGAGCGGGCACCAGTAACATCTCCATTGTGAGACTTGTTGTTACTGTTTTTAGCATATTGAATACAACACAGAGAACTTGCCAGGCCCTGCCATGCAGGTGGTATACTCTTGGAAGCCTGCTGGGCTCTCCGAGAGGGACAGAGGAATCAAACCTGGGTCAGCCGTGTGCAAGGCAAACACTGTACTGACTTTATTGTAAGAACAGATTAGATAATACATAAAAACAACCAAAATCTGTGTTAATTCTCTGGCTATGCTATCAGGAAGGTTTTAAGGTCAATATCAGGCTACTGGTAGTTGAGTGTTTGGGAGAGTTAAAAATTCTGTTCCGATTTGTTTTTCAGCTTTTTGGGTCACACCAGTGATACTCAAGGGATATTCCTGGCTTTGCACTCATAAATTACTCCTGGTAGCACTCAGGGGACCACATGGGATGCTGGGGATTGAATCTGGGTTGGCCTTCTGCAAGGCAAATACTTACCTGTAGTACTGTTACCCAGCCCCAGTGCTTGGATTTTTGACTAGTGGGGCGGGTGCCTCTAACCCCATGTTGCTCAAGAATGAACTGCAAATCACCTTTTCCATATCCCTCTTGGGTGTTTTGCACCTGCCCAGGCCTCTCTGAGGCTTTCCTAAAGCTTCCAATGTCTGTAACTATCAACCATGGTCATTAAAAACATGTGTCCTGAAGTTACACACCTTGGATCAAATTACCTGTTGGTTCTACCACTTTCCGTGTGGAAACTTGGACAACCTCAATTTCTTCCCCTCTAAAAATAGTGAAATGAGGCCAGTGACCATAATGTCTCATAACACTCTTTGTTTATTTGGGCAATGCCTAGGAAAAACAGGAGTGACTTCCAGTGACACTCAACCGAGCTGGACTGATTAGTTCTCAGTGCAGCTGTGCAGCACCACCAGGGCACCTCAGGGTGCTCAGTGACCATCAGGCTACAACTGGTAGAATTGAGGTTGGGGGCATGTGGTAGTGGAGATCCAACACAGGGTCTCTGCATGCCACCCATGGGCCTCAGTGCTTTGAGCTAAACCCTGGCCAGGAGATACAATTGGCGGTGGGAGATTAGGCAATACCCAACAGTGCTCAGGGATTACTCCTGGCTCTGTGCTCAGGAATCATTCTTGGTGGGCTCGAGGGGCCATTTGGGATGGCCTAGGTCTTTTGCGTGCAAGGCAAATGCCCTGTCCACTGTACTCCAAGCCCCAGGAAATGCACTTTTATTTTATATTTTTTAAATTTTTGTATTGAGTCACTGTGAGATAGATCTTTACAAAGATGTTCATGATTAGGTTTTAGTCATACAATGTTCTAACACCCATCCCTCCACCAGTGTACATTTCCCAGCACCCATGTACCCAGTTTCCCTCCCATCACTCCTGTCTCAGCCTGCCTCCATGGCAGGAGCTTCTACTCACCTCCCCCCCCCCCCCCCCGCATCTATCTATCTCTATATCTTGGCATTGTGGTTGTATATCCCTTATCTACTTTTAACACTCAGTTCTTGTCCAGTGTGATAACTTCCAGCTATTATTGTCATCCTGGTCCCTTCTCTCTTGCCTACCTTCTGCCCCCCCACCCACACACACACAAACTTGTGGTTGAGATGTACTTTTAAAACAAACCCTCTAAATGAAAATGATTTGAACCTGTCTCAGCATCTGCTGAGGAAACCTCCCAGTGTTCACTGGTTGACAGTCCAGAGACTCAGAAGGACTCAATTTACAGACAGAATGGGGCTTATCCTATTTGCCTGGGAGCTTTTGGGGACTGGAGCTACTGTCTGTGCCTGGGTGCTTCTCGCCATCATCCACCTAGCACCGAGCTTTGCTCACAATGACTCTCAAGTGCTCCCTGCAGCTCAAACGTCAGACACAGGCTGTGTGTGTGTGTGTGTGTGTGTGTGTGTGTATAAGACCTGAATTCTATATGTAGGATAACATTGGTTTGTCCTTTCTCCCTTGCCACAGGGATCTTAGGTTTATCAGTTACACCCATCACAGTGCTCCTGAGTCACTCCCATTCCTCTGTGTTTATCTGTAAACTCTCTCTGTGCTCTCCTCCCCAGCCAGTTAATCACCTTTTCCCCCTAATTAGATTCTGTTAACTTGTAAGATCAGATCCCTCTAAGGACACTGAATTTGTATTGTAAGTTATGTTTTTTGCATAGTTTACCTTAAAGCAATGTCCTTTCTGTATGGACACAGGAAGACAGTTAATATTATGCTTTGTAACTTGAGAGTTGATTGACTCTGAATACTATTTACTCCTGAGCATCTGCTTTCTCAACTCAGTTGCCCTTAGTTCCTACCACCCCAAAAGCAGGGTCCTAACGAGGAACTGAATGGACCCAGGGCAAGTTGTGAGCTACCCTGGCATCAAAATGGGCCAGGCCAAAGCGCCACAGTAATCAACTATAAGTTGAGTGCATGATCATGGACAAATGCATCATGATCCAAAAGTAACGACGAGATCCAAAAGTAACAACGAGACTAGGACCCTGCTGGGGTTAGGAAGACTAACCTGGCCTGAGGACTGCGGAATATATAGTGAGATGTCCTCAGGAAGAACCAAAATATAAGTTTAAATCTCTTATTGTGCTCATACAGAATGACATTGCTTTAAGGTAAACTATGCAAAAGACATAACTTACAAGTTCAGTGTCCTTAGAGAGATCTGATCTTACAAGTTAACAGAATCTAATCAGGGGGAAAAGGTGATTAACTGGCTGGGGAGGAGAGCACAGAGAAGAGTTTACAGATAAACACAGAGGAATGGGAGTAACTCAGGAACACTGTGATGGGTGTAACCGATAAACCTAAGCTCCCTGTGGCAAGGGAGAAAGGACAAACCAACGTTATCTACACTATCCCCTGCACCACAAACAAATAAATCATTTCATTTCATTTCATCATCCTGTTAATCGTCGATTGCCTCGAGCAGGCCCCAGTAACGTCTCTTTCATCCTAGCCCTGAGATTTTATTCAGGGCTCTTTAGGAGAATGAGACCCATCATTGTTACTGGTATTTGGCATATTTGGTAGGCCACGGGGAGTTTGCCAGACTCTGCCCTGTATGACCTCAGATAGCACAGAAACAGAAGTGGTCAGGGGGAGGTTGGCGGGTGGAGATCTAGGTGTAAGAAGCAGAGCCTCAACTGTTGGGACTCCAGGACGTGATATTGGGGCAGCTGTCCTAAGGCCTCACTGTCTGCGTGAGCCTCGTTGATGTTTAATTCTGGGGCCCTCGCAAGCTCTGGCATTCCCAGCTAGCTCCACTTCATAAACCCCTGCCAGCCTGCGACCCCCCTCCCTCAGCACACAGCAAAGTTTTGGACCAGAGATACAAAGCGTCAAACATACGGAAAAAGCTATTTTTATAGTTTCTGGGTCACTCCATCAACTGCATCTAGCTGGTTAAGGGGGAAATTCTACACAGAACATTAACTGGGGTGGGGGCTGGTGATTGTGCAGTAGGTAGGGTCCTTGTCTTGAAAATGGCTGACCCGCTCAATTCCCAGCACCCCATGTGGTCCCCTGATGAGCCCCACCAGGAATGATCCCTGAACACAAAGCTAGGAGTGTGCCCTGAGCACATCTGGGAGTGACCCAAAAGCATCCCCTCCCTCACAAAAAAAAAAAAAGAAATAGAAAGAACATTAACATTATCTCAGAAACAGTGATGTTAATAATGTGGTTAAATATAAATACATGATAATAATACATAGGGTAGTTTGGAGTGATTATATGGACCAGATGCTTTTCATCATTGTTATCATTAAAATCTCAAGATTTCATTCAGCTAGTTTGTTGAGCATCTACTATGTACCTAATCACGGTCACGGTCCTCCCGTTATTCATCGATTTTCTCAAGCGGGCCCAGTAACATCTCTATCGTGAGACTTCTTGTTACTGTGTTTGGCATATCGAATACGTCATGGGTAGCTTGCCAGGCTTTGCCGTGCAGGCGAGATACTCTCGGTAGCTTGCCGGGCTCTCAGAGAGGGGTGGAGGAATCGAACTTGGGTCAGCCATATTGGCCACTTGCAAGGCAAACACCTTACCCGCTGTGCTATCGCTCCAGCCCATGTACCTAATCATCAATTAGAAACTAATATAACGTGTCTATCTATATAGAACTGATCTGTGTTTAGCTCTCCATATCTTACATCTGGTGCATAGGCAGAAATTCCTTACAAAGACTGGGAAAGTTGGGAGTAGAAAGCATCAAGGCAAAGTGGGATACACAGGAGGGACTTCATAAATGTCAGAGTCAATATTGCAGTTAATTTTGATAGAGGAGCCATGCTGTTTAACAGTGGCTCTTTCTTGAAATGTTCTGCATGAATGGTTCTTCATTCTGCTTACCTGTATTTACTATAAGTTCGACGACAACTCGACAGTGTTCTGGAAACAAACAAAACAACAGAAGCTTTTGACTTGAAAGGGAAGAGCGCTGTTCCCCCTCTGAACCCACAAATTCAAGTCACACTGTCTGTGACAGCACCACCTGGTGGCTCCACAGAGCCTGATGGTGCTCCCAACTTCCTCCCCAGTGGTGCTCCAGGGACACTCCTCGCATGTTCCTAGGAGGTCACTACTGGCAGTGCTTAGGGGATCATGTGGCACCGGGCATCAACCCCAGGCCTCTGGAATGCAAAGCATGTGCTCCAGCCCAAGGATTTTATAATCTAGTGGAGCGGGGAGGTAACAGGCAAACGAATATCATTTACATATGTAATGGCAAGTGGGTTGAAGGAACTAGAGAGGGCCAGGGTTGCTAAGATTAGAGTCAGCCAAAGCCCATTTTGTTAGGAAATTCGAGTGGAGTTTGGGAAGTTAGAGGGGGGCATGCAGATGTGAAGGAATGGGGAAGAAGCTTCTGTGCAAAGGGCCTAAGGTGGAATGAGTCCACACAGGGAGAGAAGAGAAAAGAAGGTCTGTGTGGTGAATGGAGTAATCAAGGGGTTGAATAGCAGGTGATGACGTGAAACCAACGTTATGCAGGACCTGATTAATCTTTGCACAGGCTTTGACTTCATTCAATGGTAAATGGGAGGTCCCTGGCAGATTCTGAGCAGAGGAGCGACACCCTGAGTCTTCAACATTGAAAACATCAGCTTAGGGCCAGAGTGATAGGACAGTGGGAGTGGGGAGGGTGTTTGCCTTGCAAGTGGCCGACCTGGGTTCAATCCCCGGCATCACATATGGACCCCTGAGCACTGCCAGGAGTAATTCCTGAGTGCAGAGCCAGGCATGACCCCTGAGCATCACCGGGTGTGACCCAAAAAGCAAATAAATAAATAAATATCAGCTTAGGAGGGCCAAAGCAAGAGGATATCAGGTAGGGTATTTGCCTTGCATGTGGTCAACTCAGATTCGATCCCCAGCATCCCACATGGTCCTCGAGCCCTGCCAGGGAACAATCCCTGGGCACAGAGCTAGAAGTAATCTCCGAACATCAACAGATGTGGCCCCCAAACAAAAACAAATATATCAGCTCATGAGAGGATGAGAGAAGAAACAAGGAAACCAGGCAACAATCAAGTGAACTGGATGGTCTAGAAGACAATCAAACGCTTGGACAAAATGAAAAACAGAATGCAGGAAGCTATAAATATGCCGAAGCTTCTCCTGGGGTAGGCAAGACCAAAAGAATTATTTTTTATAATATAAGTATTATAAAAATGTATTGCAAATGTATATTTATAGTAGACATCATTTAAATATAATTCACTGTTACCGTCTTCCCGTTGTTCATCAATTTGCTCGAGCGGGCCCAGTAACGTCTCCATCGTGAGACTCTGTTGTTACTGTGTTTGGCATATTGAATACATCACGGGAAGCTTACCAGGCTTTGCCGTGGGGGGCGAGATACTCTCGGTAACTTGCCGGGCTCTCCAAGAGGGGCGGAGGAATTGAACTTGGGTTGACCATGTTGGCTGCGTGCAAGGCAAATACCCTACCCACAGTGCTATCGCTCTAGCACAGTCAGTAAGGCGTTTGCCTTGCACACAGCTGACCCCGTCGGCCCAGGTTCGATTCCTCTGCCCTTCTTGGAGAGCCCAGCAAGCTACCGAGAGTATCTCGCCTGCACAGAAAAGCCTGGCAAGCTACACATGACGTATTCGATATGCCAAACACAGTAACAACAAGTCTTAAATATTAAATATTTTATAATATTTTTATAAAATCAGAAAATAAGTATTATTCTTATTTTCAAGTTTGAAATTTGGGGTAAAGTAGGAGAAATGACACCAAAATGTCAGTCAGTGTCTCTCTTTGGTGATATCAGCGGTCTAACAAATGTCCAAATGCAAGTACTCACTAGGAAGACATTCTCAATCCACTTATTTCACTTACACTTATTGGCCAAGTAGGTTTACAGAAATAACCTTTCCTTTGTCTTCTGTAAGTCCCCCAGTTGTATCATTTCACTTTCTTTTTTCCCCCTTAGAGGGCAGGACCTGGTGGCGCTAAGGCCTCACTCCTGGTTCGGTGCTCAGAGATCACTCCTGAGGGGGTGATCAGGGCATGTGCTGCTGGGAACCAAACCCGGGCTGGCCACCTGCAAAGCGAGCACCTTACCCACTGTACAATCTCTTTGGCCTATAATTCACATTTTAAAAGGCAAGAGCACGTGTTTCTCCCCTTTCAGCTTACAAAATACTTGTTCAAGTGCCTAGCATCTTTCAGTGCGGACTGATTACATGCTCTCCCGCCCCTTATCTTTGTTCCGAGGGGAAGGGGGGTGGGAAACCCAGCATGGCTTGGAGGACCATGTGACACCACCTTCGAACTCAGGGCTCCCGCCTGCAAAGCCTGTGCTTCAGCCCCTTGAGTTATTATGTCCCTTCTGCCACTCTCACTAGCTCTTGTCCCACCTGCCTTCTCCCGCCGCGTCACCTCTCTATCCCTCCTTTCCCCTGGCCCCTCCCTCTTTCTTATTGCCATAATAACCCCCGTGGTTTCAATGGACCGCTGGAACTGAATTTAGGACAGTTGGTTTCCTGGTGGAGGCACATCGTCCCAGGAGACTTTTCAGGTTGGACCCTGAGTGCCTTTGACATCCCCTGGGAGCTGTGGGGCACTCCCGCAAGTCCTGAGACGGGGGTGTGGCACCCTCAGCAGGCCACTTGCTGTCCCTCCTTCGGTTCCTGAGGCTGGACTGACTCCATACCACACTCTACAAAGGACACTCATTGCTTCTTCCTTTTTTCTTTCTTTCTTTCTTTTTTTTATTAGTGAAACACCATGAGGTACAGTTGTAGACTTACAAATTTTTGTGCTTGGGTTTCAGTTATACAATGATCAAGTACCCACCCCTCCACCAGTGCCCATTTTCCACCACCACGGATCCCAGTATCCCTCCCACCCCCCCATCCCCCCATCCCACTCTGCCTCTGTGGCAAAGCATTCCCTTTTGTTCTCTCTCTCCTTTTGGGTGCTGTGGTTTGCAAAAGAGGCATTGGGTGGCTATCATGTTCAGTCTATAGTCTACCCTCAGCATGCATCTCCCATCCTGGGTGGATCTTCCCAGCACCCTTTATTTGATGCTCCCTTCTCTATCTGAGTTGTCTTTACCCCTAGAGTGTGCGGCTGGCCTCAAAGCCATGGAGTGAACCTCCTGGTATTTATCACAGCTATTCTTGGGTGTTAGTCTCTTATTTTGTTACTTTATGTTCTCCAGATGAATCATTGCTTCTTCCTTGGTCCTTGCTTCTAGGCCCCTTCCATGGACAGTTCAAAAGTTTTCCTTTTTTTTTTCTTTTAAATTGAGGGGCTGGAGTGATAACACAGCAGGTCGGGCGTTTGCCTTGCACACAGTCAACCTGGGTTCGATTCTCGGCATCCCATATGGTCCCCCGAGCACTGCCAGGAGTAATACCTGAGTGCCTGAACCAGGAGTAACTCCTGTGCATCACAGGGCGTGACCCAAAAAGCAAATAAATAAATAAATTGATTTAACATGAGGATTTCAGAGGTAGAGCTTACACCTCTATAGGTGAATTAGATGTATTCAGCTACCACCAAAGTACCAGTGTGAATTTTTGTTTGTTTTTTGGTCTCTTTTTTTTGGGGGGGGGGGAGCATACCAGTGTTGGTCAGAGCTACTCCTGGCTCTATGCTTAGGGGTCACTCCTGGTGGGCCCAGGGGACCATATGAAGTGCCATGGTCAAACCCAGGTGGTTCAGATGGTGCAAAGCAAGAAGTCTACCTGCCACACTATTTCTCCAGCCCCTGAACTTTAAAAACAAAACTATGATTTCCTAATGATTTGCCACTCGTATTTACCATTTAGGGGGCTGGTGGACCTTCCCAGCAATTTTTTTCAGCCGATGGGGTCTGCAGCTCAATTTAAGAGCACTGCAGTGGTGGGGTGGCCTGGGCTAGATCTGCAATGCTGCCTCATCAACACTTGGGGTATCACACACCAGTGGTTCTGGTGTTTGTACCAGGCATGTGTCTAAAGGTACCCCTGTATTATCTCTCCAGCCCTCCATTTTCCAATCTAGTTTATTAGGGATGGGAAAGGTTGGGCTATTCCTGGCTCTGTGCTCAGGAGTGACGCCTGGAGGCAGTTGGAGGATACTATGTGGTGCCAGTAACCTAACTGGGATTCCTCTGGCCCCACATTTCCAATTTAAACTAAGATTATTTTGACTCTCTCTCCCCACACAAATAATTCCAATTTTCAGCAACTCCAGAAATTATAAGTAACCCTTAATTACTAAATTTATGGGGCTGGAGCAATAGCACAGTGGATAGGGTGGGGTGTTGCCTTGCATGCGTCCGACCTGGGTTCGATCCCCAGTATCCCATATGGTCCCCCTGAGCACCACCAGGAGTAATTTCTGAGTGCAGAGCCAGGAGTAATCCCTGTGTATCGCAGGGTGTGACCCAAAAAGAAAAAAAATTACTAAATTTGCTTTATTTCCCCCAAAAAAACACACACTGCCCTCCCATCATTTACAGTTTCGGCAGTACCACCTGCATGCTTGCTGAGAAGAGCTTACAATTTTTCTTGCAGTTCCTCTTTTCTCTAATGGTTATCTGACCCCAGAAACACACAGTTATGTAATGCCATTTGGAACTGTGCGACAGCGGGCCTTCAATCCTGGCAGTGGACGAGGACACTGAAGACGTTTCAGAAGTTCAGGGAGCACAGTGGGGCTCACCCAACCCTCTGGAGATTGAGAGCCTCCCTCCTGAGGAAGCAGTGCTGGAGCCAAACCTTGTCAGAGCACAGAACCGCCAGGCCCACCGAGCTACACTGAGTAGCCACTAGGGGTCCGGGGAATGCAGACCAGGACCCCTGAGCACTGATGGGGAACCCCTCCCCACAACTCATAATTTTTACTAAAAACACTCTAGGTGGAAGAGAACTCTGCAAGTGCTGTGTCTTATCACAGTGCCTCATCACCCCTCCCCTCCCAAAGATAGACAAAAATGTCAGAAACACTTTGCTGTTTTGATTTTTCAGATCTTTTTGAGATTCAGATTTTAGCAGTGGAGCCCTGATCCACTGTGAATTCATGCTGTGAATTCATGCTGTGAATCTGTCCGGGCTCCTGCCCTCTCCGCACCCAGCAGACACTCAGGTCTGGGAGTCAGCGCCTCCTGGGCACAGGCCGCAGCGGGGCCCTGTCTGGCTTCCTGTCCTGCCTGGGAACTCCGGTGTTGGGGAGGTGAACTGAGAAAGGCGACCAGGCTCATCCTGCAAGACATAGTAAACACTCAATAAACAGCAGCCCTGAGTTAAGGATCCCCACATCCAGCTGTGGGGAGAAATTAAGAACTGGAATAGGACGTGGGGAACTATGAAAACAAAAAGCCCTTCTTTTCCAGTAATTGGCTCATTTTTTTTTAAACCAAAACCATTCATTCCATTCTGCAACAGTCTACAGCCTGTGACCATCCAAAATCCAGTCCTGTTTTTTTTTTTAATCTGGCAGTTTAAATGACGATTCTGATAGAAAATAAATTCTCTATTGAATGTAATTAGTACATTTTAGAAAGCTGTGAAAAAAACTTTATAAAAATAAAGTAAAATTTAAAAATAAAATAAATCCTCTATCCTTTTTGTCCTCTTTGAAGGAGAGACTCCCTGGTTGCAATGTTTTCACTAAGCAGAAACTGCTCCTACACACACACACACACACACACACACACACACACACACACATATACACACACACACACACGCAGCAGGCATGCAGAATCCATCCACGGACTCAGGACCGGGAGACCTCAAAGCCAAGCTCTCGCTTTCCCTGTCCAGCTGCTGCGCGGGGCGGCAGGGTCTGTGCATCTCCCAGGACTGCCCAGCCTCTCACACATCTGGAAGGCCTCACCACTCACTGAGCCAGCTCTGGGCCTCAAGTGTCACCAGGGCGATCCACTTGGCAACCCGGAGCTTCTGTGCTAGAAATACCGATGAGGAATCTTGCTCAAATCCCTGCGCACCAGCTAACAGAGCGCCTTGCTATTTTTAACCCATTTTAATTGCCCTGGAAACTGGCAACCCTTCTCTCTCAGTTTTTTTTTTTTTTAAACATCAGAATGGGAGCTGCTGTTCCTTTCAGAATCTGACAGGGGGCGCTGAGGAGCCCGACAGAGGATGCGATGTCTCTCCACTTAAATTTTTGCCTGTCAACTGCTAGGATGCTCTCCTCTGCCATGGCCAGGCCTTGGCGTCCCTTGCTTCCCAGCCTGCTGGTCTACCAGTTGGCTCGCTCTGGCTCACATCTGCCCTGTTGTGGATGTGAACTTCTAAGAAGCAAATCTATCTTTTATTCCTCCTCAGTCACACTCCTTGGGAGAGACAATAGCACAGGAAATCACTGTGAGTCAAAGTGCTTCTAGAAAAAAAATGTCCTTTGTATTTCCATCGGTCCTCTCTGTTCCCTGAGTCAAGAGCTTGTTCAAACTCTTCAGCAGCCAGAGAGCTGTCAGGAGAAAGCCTCTGCGAGCCTGTGATGAGCTCAGGAAGAGAATCCTGCACCAGCTACCAGGCCTCTTAGTCTCTGAGCTGCTCCCGGTCCCATGCCAGCACCATGGAGCCACAACCGGAACAAGCTCATGTCAGCCCCGCATGCCAGCACCTCGCTTTGGACGACGTAGGCTGAGTGCTTGGGCTGACAGTGGTGTTTTTGCTTCTGCCATTTCCTTTCCAAAGATGAACAATTCAGAGCCACACTCAAGACTCCAGGAGACGAAAGACACTGCTCCCCCGATGGGTCACCTGGCAGGTGCCATGTGATTTCTGGAGAAGTCAGAGTCCCTGAGACCAGAGGGTGGAGGGCGCGGGAGGAGGAAGGTGGGGGGAGGGGGAGGAACGTGCCCTTGGCCCATCTCCCACCTTATCCACGGTGGCCTGCTGGCAGGGACAAGTGTGAGCTAGTCCGTGGTCGGCCTCGGTACCACCTCGGCTGCCAGCTCAAGCAGCATCTACCTCTCTTAAAATACATGTGGCATGATAAAAATAGAGGGTCACTGTAAAGTTTAGTTTATTGACAAGAACAAATAACTTTAACATTTGGCTCGGGCGCTGAACCCTGGGCAGCCGTCGCCTCTGATACATCAGCGGGCAACTAGGCGTGACTGCGCTCCACTTGTATGCCTCCAAGTACCGTGATTCATGCTA
>NW_026606102.1:4550000-4557500 GCF_029834395.1 Sorex fumeus
ATGAGCGGCTCTCCGGGTTGAGTGTTTGCTTGCTAGGTGGAAGAGGAGGACCTTCTTGCTGAGTGCTAACAGTACCATACCTTAAAATAAAGATTAAAAACCCCTGAATGTCTCCCATCATACCCCTCTCATCCCATGTGACCTGATCTAGAGGCCATGAGACGGCAACAGGAAGCAGAAAACAGAGGCAGAGCCTAAGAAACAAGAATCGTTTCCTTTTTTTCTCTCCACTTCAATATTCAAATATTCACCTGTCAAGACAAAAACAGTTTCCAGTCTCGATTCAGCTTGCTGGCTGGCTTGTTTTTGACTTTTAGGCCTATTTTAAATTCCCTTTCCAGAAAGTTCGGGCAAAAAAAGAAAATATGAGGACTAGAGAGATAGTGCAAACGCCAAGGCACTTGCCTTGCATGCAACCAAATCCAGCTTGATCCTGGCTTTGCCAATCACCCCTCCTGTCAGCACATACAGGTGTGCTCCCAGAGCACCGAGCCAGAAGGGAGCCTGAACACACAGCCAGGCGTAGTCAAACCCTCCCTGCCCCCTGCCACATCCCCACCTACCACCTACCTGACAAATATATATATATTGAATCATTGGAGGGAAGAAAAACATTAAAATGAGAGACACCCCTCCCCCGCCGCCCCCCCCACTCAGGATAGAGAAGAGACCACTATGATAATAATAGTTGGAAATAATCACTCTGGACAAGAAGTGAGTACTGAAAGGAGATAAAGAGATATATATGATAATCTTTCAGTACCTGTATTGCAAACCATAATGCCCGAAGGTATATGTGGGGAGAAAAGGGTGGGGGGAGAGAGAGAAAGAGAGAGAGAGAGAGAGAGAGAGAGAGAGAGAGAGAGAGAGAGAGAAAGAAGAGTACCTGCCATAGTGAGGGAAATTGGGGACATTGGTGGTGGGGAATATACCCTGGTGAAGGAATGGGCATTGTAACATTATATGACTAAAGCCCAATCATGAACAACCTTGTATCTCACTGTGATTCAATTAAAATAAACAAATAAACAAACAAGAGACTTCTGCCATGATACTTGTCTCAGATGAGAAGAGAATTTGTATTGAAAGTGAGCTCAGAAACTAGGGCCAGGGATAGGCATGCCCATTCTGCACCTCACAGGTAGGGGACAAATATGTAAGTAAAATAAGGAGCCAGAAAGCCAGCTCAAACCTTATATGCTCAAGGCCCAAGTTCCATTCCCCACATTGCATGGCCCTCCCAGCACCACGGGGTATGGCCCAGGGGCTTTAGTAGTACCATGCCACCATGCGAAGTAGCAGGTGAACCACCATGCTAAGTCATCAGGCCTCCAGAGTATCACTAGAGTGACCCTGAGCAGCCCCTGAGCACCTCTGGAGAGGCTCCTCCAAAGGAAAAAGAAAAATCAACAAACCTCACTTAACCAAGAATGTCGAAAACTCTGGCTGTGGGGGGCATGGAAAGCTAGGTCTGCATTTGGTAATCACTAATGAGAGTGAGGAATGACTCGAAGGGGGAAAGAACAAACTAGCATGTTGCTGTTGCCCAGACAGCATTGCCAAACCACAGAATCATAGCTGATGTGCATTTGAATGTTTCTGACAGTGAGACTAAGCTTTGAGCATCATGACTTAAATTCACATGTGAGTAAGTACTATTTTGCTCTGAATACGGTAGGAAATGTCACTGAATAGTGTAGGAAATGGCAGTTTTTAAGAAGCCAAGGAATTTCCCAGGGACTTCCAGGGAGTGACAGAAGCATGAGAAGATGTCAGCCCTCAGGCCTGTTGAACTCTTTTTTTTTTTTAATTTTTATTAGTGAAACACCATGAGGTACAGCTGTGGACTTACAAGTTTTTGTGCTTGGGTTTCAGTTATACAATGATCGAGTACCCATCCCTCCACCCATTATCCACCATCACTGATCCCAGTATCCCTCCCACCCCCATGCCCCACATCCCACCCTGCCTCTGTGACAGAGCATTCCCTTTTGTTTTCTCTCTCCTTTTGGGTGCTGTGTTTGCAAAAGAGGCATTGGGTGGCAATCATGTTCGGTCTACAGTCTACTTTCAGCATGCATCTCCCATCCTGGGAGGATCCTCCCAACACCCTTTATTTGGTGCTCCCTTCTCTATCTGAGCTGCCTTTCCCCCTAGCGTGTGCAGCTGTGGGTCTGTTGAACTCTTAACACACCCAGACATGGGTCAAATCCTGCCCCCACCCCATCCTCTCCCCAATCCTTTCAGGAGTTTAAATGTCACATTTGGTTGTTTTTAGAGAATACTGGGGGTGATTGCTTTCACCGTCCCTGGGTTCTTTAACTGAACTGAAAATAACACTGAAGGTTCCATGTGGAAGGGGCAAGAAACACTGAATTAAGACACGACTTTGTTCCCAGTACTTTGTTTGGTCACATGACCAGCCCAGCAGCTTTGAGGAGGGGGGAGGGACGGTGTCAGGAGTGTCCCCCTTTTCAGGTGGGTTCTGGAGCCTTGGGTCAGTGCAGGAACTTGCTCCAAGACCCCCTACTGGTAGATAAGGTGGGGGAATCAGACCAGCTCATGACCCAGGGTCATGAGGGATGCTCCATCCCACCAGAAGAAAAAGAAAGGAGGGGCCTTACTGAATTGCTGGAATTACCTTCTTATTGTCTAGGGATCTTGAAGGGCTTTCCTGGGATTTTTTTCTTGTGTTGCTGTTGTTTTTCTTGGGGGAGGAGGAGTTGGGGGAGAGCAGTGACTGAGGGAGAGATTGGGCCACACCCAGCAATGCTCAGGGCTTTCTTCTGGCTCTCAGCTCAGGGTTCACTCCTGGTGGCACTCGGGTGCTGGGGATGAAACACGGGTCCGCCGCATGCAAGGCAAATGCTATTTCCGCTCTACTATTTCTCTCCAGCCACAACTTTCACAAGTTTTAACTTACTTAATGAAGTATTTGGGGGCCAGGGATATTTGGGAATAAGTAGCATAGCACAGGCTTGTATAGATGGGGTCCTGGGTTCCATGCCCAGCTCCCACGTGTCTGTAATAAATCAAAGAACTCTTTGGTGTTTATCAGGCAGGCCTGGAACAGGTGAGCCACTGGGAACGCTGCCTAGGTGGATTCAGGACAGGTTGCAGAAGAAACTATTCTTTTTCAAGATAAAAAAAAAAATACCCCCCCCCAGATGATTTCTTCATTCATATAAAAAATTTTATTATGATCTAGAAGGAAGAAAACTTTATGTCCACCTAGAATGGTTCTTGGTTTGCTAACCTTAAAATGACTTCAGAGCTGGAGAATCCTTCATGGGATTAAGGTCCTTATCTTGCCCTGCGGACTAGATCTGCACCGGAGCACTACATAGGGTCACCCGAGCACAGAGCCAGGACTACAAATCTAAGTGCTGCCAGGTGTGACACCCCTCCCCCCCAAAGCAAACAAAAACAAACCAACAACAACAAAAAAAAACAAATAAAACTTCAACTATGAGATGGGGGCAACAGGAAAGAACAGACTAGTTGGGAAGAGCAAATCCTAACCCTTAGAGCGTATCTTTGCTTCCCCAGCCCCCCCCCCAACCCCCCTCCTAGGGGCCACTGTGGCAGGCATGGCTAATAGATCACAGCACGATTGCCTGCTGATCCTGGACAGAGCCTCCAGTGCTCAACACCTTGCTCTAGGCAATACCACTAATCCATCAGAACTGACACGCAAGCAGATATCTATTTGTCATCCCTAAGAGTCTTAAAAGTCTTTTGCTCCAGGGGCCTAAGGGGCACTGGAGACCAGGTTCCAGCTGTTTGCTCTTCTCCGGCTGGGCCAAGAAGAGGGGAGGCGTGCTATCTATGTAGAGCTGTTCTTTGGGACCAGTCGGCTTAGGAGTAAACTTTATTGAAGAATCGCTGGCCTTGGGATTATAGAATCTCTGAATGGGTTCCCAGGTGAGTCTGGAATCTCTCTGCTTCCTTTACAAACCAGCTAGATTCCTGTTGGTCCAGAGTTACTGGGCAGGGTCCTAGAAAAGAGTAGAAACAAAATAACATCTAGAGATCACCACTAGATGATAGAACCACTGGTTCTATCACTGGATTTTTTTTCTCCCCTGCCATAGTTAAATGCCATCTTTGAAATAAATTTATGTATGTTTTGAAAGCCCAGAAATGTGAAAAAAAAAATGAGAAAGCCTCTTTTGCCTACAGTTAGGGACAACATATTTAATGTCATATTTCCTAAAGCACATACAGTTGTAACCAATTTGAAATCTTAAATACAAAACTTTCAGCTATGTAGCCAGGATGTGATCACATATGTTACGCCATCACGAAATACCATAATAGAACCTACCACCAGAACTGACCAACTAACTGATGAAAATTCAAGTAAAATCTTATCTTTGCACCAGTGTGCTTTCTAAAGGAAGACAGCTCAAAGAACAATAAAATCCTATTGTTCTTGAACCGTGTCTTGACCTCATACTGTGTCATTTTAAATACTATCCCTCATGATATTGAAATTCACTAGCATTTCCTTTGCGGGTGTATATCGAGAAAATTATGCTGCAATTAAAACTATTAATCAGTATAAGCAAGGTTCTGTATTAAAAACCTTGACTGGAAACAGAAGCATATTCGCATATGATGCCAATCTAATGTGAGGAAAAGCATCCTAGAGGTTCTTATTCAAAAGAGGGCCTGAAGAATTTCATTGAGCTGTATCACTTGACACAGGATTCTCCCTAAAATGTCACCTGGGGCAGAATCCAAGGAGAGCAGTGCACCTTTGTGGGGGAGGGCGAAGGGGAAGGGGGGGAGTGGAAAGGTGGGAAGAGCATTGTTTTGTTTTCTAACTATCATCCACAACCAATAAACTTCCTTGAATGTTCCTCCCTGTGAATCCTGAGAAAGAAAAAAAAAGTTCACAAATATGAATGATAACAAAACGGTACCTAGATCAAAATGTTTATGAGCCCAAATATATCAGTAGTCATGACCATTTCTTGAACACTTAACTCTGTGCAAGCAACTTTTTCCTAAACACTTTATTCATGATAATCCCCACAATAATCCTGGGAGGTCAGTGTCTCTCTCCCTTTTCCAGAGGAAGAAACTGAGTCTTAGAGCAAAGCAGAATTCACCCCAAAGCAGTAAATAGCAGAGTGAGGATTTGAACTCCAAGTCTATAGTCTTCACAACTCCGCTGCGTAGTCATATAGATTTTTGTTATGATTCTACTTGGGGAAGGGTACCATGATTTTCCCCCTGTCTTAAAGATGAAAGGAAATTTTCCATCACAGTCTTCTAAAATCAGACTAAAGAGCAGGATAATTCTGGTTTTTACAGATTTATAGCAATGATGGAGCAATGCTATCCAGATGTCATTTGGGGAGACTGTATAAATAGAAGCTAGTTTTTTTTTTTAATCGATTACATTTCTTTAATGTCTGAAGTGAGCACGCCAGCAATGGAGGTGATAAGTAGCCTTACATAATTATTTGAGGTTGGCTCCAAAAAATTATAGAGGTTGGCTCTATAATAGAACTGTATGTACAGTCCTATTATAGAAAGAGACACATAAAAAACGAATGATGTCAAAAGCCTAGAAGGTCAAGTGCAAGGACCTGATAGTCTTTCCTCTTCACAGAACTGCCAAGCACTCTCCCTGGAGAGTTCTACCTTGCACGTTGCTCTCTGACCAGGCTGGAACCTGCAGAATGTTTTCCTTTTTGTCAAAATGCAACGCATAAGCCTTAGGCTGAAGATGGTGTTGAAATTTCCATAATGAAAACACACACATACACACACACACACACACACACACACACACACCAGACACGACTGGATCTCTACCACTAGAATGACCTGTTTATATGGTTGGTTTCCATATTATTAAATCACCCATCTGATCTCTAACGACAGGTCCGCTGACACTGTCTGACCCAGTTTGACAATCTGGGTAGAAATTGTAGGGTTGGCTGTTCAATGGCTGTGACTTTTAACAGCACTGCTTTTGGGCCTCAAATCAATTCTCTCTGTTTACAGACCATTTCACAGCCCTTTACCTGCAACATCACTTGTGTCAGTCCCATAAATACTTTGGTGTATATAATGCTTGAATTAGCATAATGGTTTAGGCGCCAAGCTCCTCGCTCAAAGAAGGACATGTCAACATGTTCTCTTCACTTAAGCAATTAAGAGCCATTATGCTGCTTCAGTGGAAATATCATCAAGGTTAAAGACAACCCCAAACAGCCCTCTCACCTTTTTATTCTAAGTCTAATAAATGAGGCATAGAAATTGAAATGTTAGTAAACAGTCCTACTTGCAAGCTCTTTCTGGATCATGCTTAATCAGACCTTCATTCACCAGACCTGCAACGGGTTCAGAAATGTGTATACTGAAATATTCCTGGAGTGCAAGAAAAGGTGTTGATTTCATGTCAAAGTCATAGTAAAGCACTGATCCGTCTTTGTTGGGTCACAAGATTTTTGACAAAAGCTACAGTTTTTAAAAGACGATAATGTTGCGAGGCCTTTTAAACAAGAGATTATGGTTTCAAGGCCTTTCTATAACTTTTTACATTCTTCTGAAAAATGAGATTTATTGAGGTATAATGCACATGTAATAAAATTCAATTTTAAACATACGTTTTGAGGAGTCTTGGCAGGTACATATCATTAATTACATTTTTAATCAATTACATTTAGATCATTTTTCACAACTTAAAAACATCCTCTCTGTCCCTTGCCCTTGGTTTTCTTCCACCATCCCTGGTAACCAAGGATCTGATTTTGGTCATGAGTGTTTTGTCTCTGGAATGTCACATAAATGTAGAATCAAACAGTATCTAATCTTTGTGTTTATCTTCCCAGAATTATTTATATCTTTTCTTTTCAATTTTAGCAGCAAGAAAGTAATATTATTATGGCAACAAAAACATGGGTAGAATCCCACTCCACCATTTCTGGCTCAATGACTTCCAGCAAATTATTTAAATTTTCTGGACCTTAGTTTCCTCTTCTGTTGAATGGAGATAATACCCCCCTTGGGCCTCTAGGGGGGTGTAAATAAATTTATGCATATGTGCCTAAGCAAGGCTTCTAGAAAATGCTTGCTACATGTTAGTGCCTCAATGGTCATGCTCTCCCCAGCCATTTAACTCCTTTTACCGTTTCTTACTAACAACTGTCATGACTCTGAATCTAGTGCCTACAGAGAGACATTGGGGAACCTTTTCAAAAATATTCCATATATTGATTGTGACCCTAAGTACCCAAATGTACACACTAGTCAAAACTTATCAAACTCTGAATTGCATTGTATAGAAATGATACTCCAACAGAGCTGACTTCTAAATCAAGGAGCATGGACAGATTTTGGAACTATCTCTTGGCTTAGATGTCATCTGGGATGAGAAATAACACTGACTCGAGGCTTCAGCAACTGAGTCTGCTGCCTGAGGGAAACGAGGATTCCAGGCCTTCCTCTCCACACGCCTGAAGTAACCAGTCACAGAACCAT